>NC_060121.1:410920581-411223612 GCF_021461395.2 Schistocerca americana | reverse complement strand
GTGTGTGTGTGTGTGTGTGTGTGTGTGTGATTTGTGACAGTATTTTTGTTGTGCCTATCTGCGACTCAGCATCTCCACTATATGGTGAGCAGCAACTTCCCTTTTCATAATACTGTTACATTCCATCCTCGATTTTCCATTATTTGTAGAATAATGTAAAATATTTGACACCTAAAAACTGCTCCTACGCAAATCTAAATACTTAAGAGCTAAAAATTCATATCACCTACACAAGAGTTTAACATGTAATAATAATTTTTCACACACAAAGTACACAAAAAACCCATGGAGGAAAGGACAAAAGTCCTGAAACATGTTTGGGTAACAAATCTACAAAATTGTGTCTTCCGTAAGGTGGAATTCCTCTTCAGAGTTTCTTAGCAAGCACAAAAATAAGAGGAACTACAGCAACCAAAAGATGACACTTTCTGATACAGTAATCCTTTCCATCATCAACTGACACTAATCCTCTCCCTCATCAACTGTCACAGGAAGGGATACTCTTAGTGCTACTAATGAACAATAAGTCGTGGAGAAAATCTGGCTGCACCCACGGCACACTTTGGCAGACATGTGTGTTAAATAAAAATTTGTTCTTTTTCTTCCTAATAATTCCACAAATTCTAAATTACTAAGACAAGTCACATTTCACCACTTGTAGCTGTATTATATCAAAATTAATAACAGGCTTGACAATGTAGCCCATATTCTGTTTCATCTACAAATTAGTGGCATTTGTTTGTCTGATGAAAATGACCTTTCAATACAAATAGAAAATATTTGTGAGCTGTAATATTCCTCCAGTGAGCAGCACAAAGACTTAATACTACATCTCAATTATTTTTAATGATAATCCAAGACTTGCACTAAAGATATAAGAGTTTCAAAACATTTATTACACCATTAAGCACTTTGCCAGCTTAAGTTTACTGATAATGGAAGAGAGACCAGAGTGGAAAATAAAGATGGTGAAGAATAAGGAGGAGAGACAGCGACATAGGTAGTGAGCACTTCCTTTTAAGCAGTAAGATAAGGCTACTACAAAATGGAAGAAGACAAACTCCACAAGAAGCCACAACATGAGTTGTTCAAAGAACATCTCCTGTTGGAATATAGTATTAGGAAACATTATCACTACAGACTCCATGAAAAGCTTGCTTCACCACCAGTGAATGAAGACATTGATATAGAATGAAATAATATCAAAACCTGTATCACTGAAGCACTTGGTAAAAGGAAGAAGAGAGGTGGGAAAAAGCGATTCAGAATTTGGAACACAGAAATTAAAGAAGCATTAAAGAAAAATGAATAGCTTATTTGAAGTTTCTACAGACAAAAACATAAGGTTGTAAAATGTACAAAATAAAAAGGAATGCTGCAAAACAAATAAAGGGACTTATTCATAAGTGTCTTAGAACATGCTGTACACAATAGACAGCAATGTGTATACAAGGTCACAAAAGCCCTCAACAAGGAAGAAAAAGACACTGTCTCACTGAACATGTGGACTCTTATCAGCTTGCGCAATCGCACCGGAAGTGAGTTTTCCAGCAACACGCTCCTAGTAATACCAGGTAGCGTGTTGCAGCAACGTAATTTGAATAGCGCGCCAAAAACAAGACAACCAATCAGAGAATTGGAATCCTTTGAAACTTGTGAAATCTTAGCTTACCGTACTATACGTGTTTCAGAGATTATTATTGCTAGTGAGGGTTCCTACCTTTTACGGCACGGGAGTTTGTCTTTGTCTTGTCGTAGACGTTGTAAGATTAATTCCGATTGTAGTGTTCACTTATGGGTCAAGGCTAGTGGTCCTTCTTCTTTGGAAGATTGTCGCATTGTGGGTGATTGTACTTTATATAATCATTGAAGGCAGTTCTCAAAAACGGCCCTTTTAAGGGCCACAAATACTACACATTGATCTTGCCAAAAGCCGAGAAGCGATTCTTCTTGGTGTTTTAGCTCTCTGGGGCACTCTGGGACGCTCTCGGGGATGCTCTCTGGGCTGCTCAATAGATGTCAAGCTCATTCTCTGATTGGTTGTCTTGTTTTTGGCGCGCTATTCAAATTACGTTGCTGCAACACGCTACCTGGTGTTACTAGGAGCGTGTTGCTGGAAAACTCACTTCCGGTGCGATTGCGCAAGCTGATAAGAGTCCACATTCGCTGCGTGCGCCGGGACTGATGCTATAAATAGCACACTGTTCTGTCTAGCGCATTCACTCGGTTTGAGTGAATAGCCACTGAGGCACTGCTTCTTACAATGATGCGTAAACGCTGTTTCATTTAAGAATGAACAATGGCTATATAGACTTGTGGTGTACAATGAAACAGTAGATCCAATTACTATGGATGGACTACAAAAGGCATGAAGAACAGAAAAACTACTGGAATAGATTATATAAATCCAGAGCTATTCAAATATGGGAATTGTTACTAGATAAAAGACTTTTACAACTAATAAAGCGCTGTTGGACAAACTGCAAGATCCCAGACCCTTGGTATACAGCAGAAGTAATCTCTCTTTTCAAATAAGGCAAACATAATGTCTGTAAAAACTACTGTGGCACCAGTCTTCTAAATACTGGCTACAAATTACACTCAAAGATAATCAAGATGAAGAATATCACAGAAGCTATTATTTCTGAAGAACAAAACGGATTTAAATCAGGTTGTTCATGCATAGACAATGTGTTTGCAATAAAAACAATTAGAAAAACAGAATTTAATATAGACACCCATACAGCTTTTATCAACAATAAGGCTTTTGACCATGTGAGCCATGATAACCTACAGAGGCTGTTTGAATATGAATGTTCTTCTCACCTAATAGAGGTAGTGAAAAGTCTTTACAAAACTACACCTACTGTAGTAGGTAGGAATCGACCAGGAGAAATAATTATTAACCTGGCTGTTAGACAAGGGTGTGGACTGCCACATACCCTTTTTAATATTTACATTGACTTCATTCTTTGCAAATGGAAATGTAAAGTAAACCAAGGAATTAAGATAATGAATGAGGAATACCTGAATGTACTTTTGTTTTCTGATGAGATTGTTATTACTCAAAAGAATGAAGATTACCTTCAAAGATCAGTATACCAGCTGAACAAAATTTGCAAGGCGTACAATTTTAAAATTTCTAGCAACAAAACAAAAATGATGGCATTCCAAGGAAAGTATCCAGTCAAATGAAAATTGTTCTTGATAATTCACTTTTAGAACAAATGTCTCAAATTTCTTATTTAGGCTGTGCTTTAAGTTTTGATTTTGAGTGAGATATTGAAAACAAAAATTCCAAGCTGTCAGTGGTACCATTAGCAGAACACTTGGCCATAAAGTACAAAAAGAAACCATCATGAAATTCTCTAAAGTAATGGCAGTAACTGTGTTATCCTATGGAAGTGAAAGCTGAGGTTCCTAAGAAAGACGAAGTGTTCCACTAGAAGAGATGTGATTAGAAACAAATATATTAGAACAGAATTAATATATTTTTAAGAATGAATGAAAAAATTCAAAAATATGATGAAGATTGGAGACAACACCCCATGAGAACACTAGGTCACAGAAAAAAAGATCCTGAACTACAAATCGAATGGAAAAATTCAAAAATATGATGAAGATTGGAGACAACACCCCATGAGAACACTAGGTCACAGAAAAAAAGATCCTGAACTACAAATCGAATGGAAAAAGAGATATCAGAAGACCTCAATAAAGATGGGAATGATTTTGTTTGTGATTTTGAAACAGGCAACAGCCCAATCCTTGAAGAGATGATGATGATGATGATCATGATCATCATCATCATCATCATCATCATCATCATCATCATCCAAGAAGAAAAGAAAATTATATGTGGAAATAATACTACGAAATATAAATAAAGCAACTTAAATGGTGGGAATGAAGAAATATTCTAAAACCAATTGAGGAAGGAAAAACAAAAAAAGCGGAGGAGATTAAATGGGTTGTGTCCAGAAGGCTGACAGATGAAAAGACATGTTGTGGAGCAAGGAAAAGGTAGGCATGGCACTGTAGCCTCTTAAGTCATACCAATAAACATCCCCAACAACTTGGTACTGGCTGTCCTACAAGTAGAAAGTTCATATGTTGTGCACAAGAAACATGAAGCAACATTAACATTTATAATATCAACAATTTAAAATTGTAACCTCTACACTTCTGCCTTATTCCATATCACACAATTTTTCTGAAAGTCAAAAAAACCATCAAATTCACAGCAAAATTACACACTTTTTAATATGACAGGTGATTTTAAAATACTTCTGTTTGCTGATGACAATAACTTGTTAATGAAGGATGATCAGTGCAACATACGCAGTGTATCATGTAGTGCAGTTCAAGACATTTTGGTGGCTAGTACAAAGTATACTGATGGTAAAACAGAGTAAGACTCAGTTTTTACAGTTTCTAACACACAGTTCTAGTAGAACTGACATTTCCAATTACACAGAATGTGCATATTAGTAAATCTGGACAATTCCAATTTCTAGGTATTTTAGACAGATGGTAAGCTGTCATGGAAAGTCCAAGTTCAGGATCTTCTTCAAAAGCTGGATGTATCTATATTTGTCTTTGGATCAGTATTAGCAACAAGTGATAGTCCAACACAAAAATTAGTCTATTCTGCTTATTTTCATTTGCTTATGACATACAATATTATATTATGGGTAATTCTTCACATATACAAAGGGTTTGGTTCAAAAATGGGCAGCATGAGCAATATATGGAGCAAGTTTGTTAACCTTTAGTCAAGCCCTGTTGGCAGTTTGGGAATTCTGACACTGACTTCTCGATACAAATTTTCCTTAATGTCATTTTTTGTTAACTTTATGAGCTTATTCCCAAGAATTGGCAGCTTTTACTCAGTTAACAAAGGCTAGACAGAATCCCAATCTGCATTTGAGTCACTGCTTCTTGTCTCTTGTGCAGAAAGGTATTCAGTATTCTGCTGCACTCATTTGCAACAACCTACCACAATAATTAAAAGATCTTAGCAGTAACACTCGTATTTTCAAGTACAAACTGAAATTTCCTCATGGCTCACTACTGCTATTATTGTGGAGTTATTGGAGAAAATTAAGCTAATCACTGTGATTGTTGATTATGCTGGTACGTTGTTGTTGTTGTTGTGGTCTTCAGTCCTGAGACTGGTTTGATGCAGCTCTCCATGCTACTCTATCCTGTGCAAGCTGCTTCATCTCTCAGTACGTACTGCAGCCTACATCCTTCTGAATCTGCTTAGTGTATTCATCTCTTGGTCTCCCTCTACGGTTTTTACCCTCCACGCTGCCCTCCAATACTAAATTGGTGATACCTTGATGCCTCAGAATATGTCCTACCAATTGATCCCTTCTTCTAGTCAAGTTGTGCCACAAACTCATCTTCTCCCCAATCCTATTCAATACCGCCTCATTAGCTATGTGATCTACCCATCTAATCTTCAGCATTCTTCTGTAGCACCACATTTCGAAAGCTTCTATTCTCTTCTTGTCCAGACTAGTTATCGTCCATGTTTCACTTCCATACATGGCTACACTCCATACATATACTTTCAGAAACGACTTCCTGACACTTAAATCTATACTCAATGTTAACAAATTTCTCTTCTTCAGAAAAGCTTTCCTTGCTATTGCCAGTCTACATTTTATATCCTCTCTACTTCGACCATCATCATTTATTTTGCTCCCCAAATAGCAAAACTCCTTTACGTGTCTCATTTCCTAATCTAATTCCCTCAGCATCACCTGACTTAATTCGACTACATTCCATTATCCTCGTTTTGCTTTTGTTGATGTTCATCTTATATCATCCTTTCAAGTCACTGTTCATTCCATTCAACTGCTCTTCCAAGTCCTTTGCTGTCTCTGACAGAATTACAATGTCATCGGTGAACCTCAAAGTTTTTATTTCTCCTCCATGGATTTTAATACCTTCCCCAAATTTTTCTTTTGTTTCCTTTACTGCTTGCTCAATATACAGATTGAATAACATCAGGGAGAGGCTACAACCCTGTCTCACTCCCTTCCCAACCACTGCTTCCCTTTCATGCTCCTCGACTCATTCTCAGCAAATTGTCATCTGCATAGGATTATTGTAATTTTAGTTTATCTATAATTACTTTTCTGCTGTTAATTTCATGTACTGACTCATTGCATGAACATGGAGATTTGCTCCTCAATTTGGTCCTGCGGAACTAAACATGTAAAATAAAATAGCAGATGAAAATAGGACAAGTGAGAGGCTTCACAAGACAGGAGCTAAATTTGTTAATTTATGAATGATATCAATGAACTGATAATATCTGTATATTCATGAGCAATTAATTAGTTACACTTAATGTAAACATTATTATGAATTCAGCTCAAATGAACTCTGAGGAATAATCTCATGTCGCAGAGCAACTTTCCATCTACACAATTTTGTGGAAGTATTTATCGAGATGGAGAATCTAGATACCATATGATACAAACATGCTCAAAAGTCATGAGTATTAGGTTGGCAAGTCTGCTCTGGAACAGGATAGTGTGTACTCTATGTTCAGTAATCTTTATAGACAACTTGGTGGCTGTCATACAAATATAAAAAGCTCAACAATGGTTGTGCATGAGTTGGTATGTAGCTCGAATTGTCTCTCTCTCCCTTCTATGGAAAACATCTAGTCAGCAATTGAATTTGTGTAGATAGTACTAGGAGCTCTATGAACAAAGCCATGAAATGAGGTCAATAAGAACCTCATGGCAAGGAGATCTGTTCAGGACTGTAAGGTCCGATACAATGATGTTTACACTATCCCGTCCAAGAACTCAGGTCTCCAAAACTTGCCCACTACTAAGAATATTTATTTTCCATGTCATCTTGGCCAGTAAGTACCCCTGGCAAGTACACTGCTTGCCACTAAAATTGCAACACCATGAAGGCATGCAACAAACATCAAATTGGCATAAAGTGTACCAAGTGCCTGAATATGCAAAAGATTAGCACTTATGTGTAACCACAGATGGTAGGTAGGCACATTCTTCATTCGAAAGAATATGCAGTTGGCTTCTCCTTCAGAAATCACATTTGAATGTTCATTGGTTCTGAGGGGATCATGTGATAAGGAGAAATGTGTACCAGGACATATCTGCATTTGGGATGGCGGTCATTGTGGAGATAAAACAGTTTTCAGTTATATTTTTTTTTCCATGCCAGTTGACCTCCATGTTAAAGCTGCTCGAAATAACCGGTTTCTGAAATGATCAGTTTTTCGTTATTTTATTCCTACTATTTCTTGTAATAAACATAGAAATCAAACAAAGATTGAAAAACTTTGACTCAGTTTTAAGTTATGTAGAATCAAAATAATAAATGAAATAGGCAAATAAAAGAAAACTTAGTCCATCCACCATTTGCTGCTTTTCTTGAAACATGATAAGTAATTGAAGAACTCTATCTCTCCTGTTAATTTGTTCATTTTCAATAGCTACAAGGACACACAGCCATATTATATAGACACAGCCAGCAGATCAGCTAGTTTCTATTTTTAACTATGAATGAATTAGGTAACATCAGATACCCACTCCCTCCACTATAGTGACCTATTATACAAAAGTTCCTGCTCCTTCCGCCTTAAGTGACCAATGATAACAACCAACTTTTAAATTGTTACATAATGTCATGCTCAGTGAATAGCAATGACAAAATGTAAGCAACTCAACACTGTGAAAGCACAACAGTAGACCCAGAAGAAAGCTACTGTAACTATGGCCAAAACATTTGATTGACCAGTATAGTTTTTACATTGTGATGCGGTATGGCACTAAGAAAACTTAATATGTCAACTAACTCTGGCCACGGAAGCCTACACAATTATACGAATGAACTGTTAAGTTTTTTATTTATTACTGTTACCATAATTTCCTTTCTGTTTTATTATTTCATAGGAATGGCAGGCAAATCTTTAATCTTTTAATCGAAGAAAAAAAAAGAACATTGTACTTCACTGCTACATCACTTTGTAAAAATATTTCCAGACTAGCATTAGTGCCATTCCGCAATGTAATGAATGTCCAGTGATGAGAGCGAGAAACTACCGTATAGACCGGGGGGGGGGGGGGGGGAGCGGGGGTGCAAGTCTTGCACAATGGACTTATACGCGCACCTTAAGCCACACACGACAACACAGATGCTTTTGTCTCAGCAGTGCTGTCCCTATTCTAACACCATGTGTTTGTTGCTCGTGTCTTTCAGCATTGTAATTAAAATAGCAATGATTGCTTTCCCCCCTATCCTATTATAATGCAATATTTGAAACCAACGCAAATTTTACAAATAAAAATTAATTAAAAAAGTGTTTTTAAAAATAAAAAATTTTTGCACTGCTGCTATGGCTAATTGATATTTCAGTTTTTTACTCATTTATTAGTAAAAAATAAAACACACACCTGTTGTAACACAGATCACACAAATACCAAAAAAATACTAATATTTTAGTTGTGAATAACTGGTATCTGTATTAACTGGTTGGTTTTCCCATCCCTAATCCAAACACAACAGTCATGGGACTGTGGCCTATCAAGATTGCAATTTATTACTCCGTAACACTGCTTATAGCATTTGTTGGGATACCAAAACTGTCACATGAATATGGAATAAAGGGGTTTAGGAAAACTGTACTCAAAGCCATGCAGGATCTCAATGGCACGATGTAACTAGTGCTCCAGAAGACAAACATATGGTTTGCTATGTCAATAAGACAAGTCAGGAAGTCTTTTACAAAAACGCAAGTATCCACACGGGCAGTGTGACAACATCTGGAGCACCACAGACTGTCAGCGCAGCAGCCACTGTTACCACTTCACCGTATGCGGTAGCAGTGAGACGTGTGTTGACAGATGCATGCTCAACAACACTGGAAACAAGAGGAGCACAATGTGGTCTTTTCACAAGAACAACAGTTCCCCATCATCACGTTTGATGTATCCATGCATGTAGGCTCCAGAGGAGAACAAACATTGGCTGAGTGTATTTGTCAACATCGTAAAGGCCTAGCACCTAGCATGACGGAATGGTGTGACACTGCGGACACAACATGGTCACTTCGGGTTTGCGCAGCCAGTAATGTAACAGTGTTACATTCGTGGCGACTTAAGGCTGGTGGCTGTGACCTATCTTTGAGGACTCCATGACATATTTCAATACGTTAACTGAAGACCGCATACTGCCCCTTTGTGCTGACCTACCTCAGTATTCTTTATTCCACTATTTCCCTGATTAGCACTTTCTCCAGATCTCTAGTCTACTGGAAACATCGGGTTGTGTAAGAGACTGGCATGCCACTACTTGCCTGCCACTAAGATTGATGAATTCTGGCATGGAATGATATACTTTTATCTGTCATCTGAGCTCAGCTCCACTCAACACCCAGCCAGGTCAGAGGCACTGTTACTGCCAAAGGTGGCAGCTCTGTTTACTGCATTTTGCACACTGTGTTCCCAAAAATCAACTACAAAGAGAATCATATATCCCTCCTACTGTACTGCAGATACAGAGTAAGTAAAACTTCACTATTCAGTATCATTCTTCGTGTCACAATTTTAATGGCCAGCATTGCAGTTTTTCTCTATTGATTCAATACATTTAAAAATTTCTATCAATAATTATGACATCAACTTAAGACAAATATGCAGAAGCTCACCATTACTAGCCACTGGCCATCTTTCCGAACATCCAAAAATCTGGAACATATTGAGAACTGCTTAAAGAAGAGAATAATCATAAGTAAATGATTACAATAATATATATTCATGTAAAACATAAAATACTCACCAACTGGAAGTTGAGAAAGGAAAAAGCAAACCTACTTTTGAGAAACAAAGGTTCCCCATCTGACAATGGAATCAAAAATTACTGATAACAAAACTAACAGGGATTAGTGGCATCTTAGATCACAACTGTGTTAGTAACAGGGTGGACTCCTCCAATACGAGACATTTAACATTATCATTTTTTATTTAATTCTGTCAGCATTTCATGTACATACAATTCATACAGCACAATATTAAATTAATAGTACATGTCAAGGTTACAAAAAATTTATTTCAGTACATATGGAGTTTAAACAAGGGGTAGTCAAAGTTATTATCACCACAAAAAATTAAGTAGTGTTTTCTCTCTTTTTTTATGTCTGCAGTCCTGGTACACACGGAATAACCACATCACAATACTGTAATATGCCGCTACAGAAGCGAAATTAAAAATAGCACAGGCCATTGATAAAGTGGATTATTGCGTAGTAATCCATTCAAGAGAACCATACTGCAACAATCCAGGCTGAGTTGTTTAAAGGGTACAACAAGAATGCATCATCATACAGTAATTAAGTGAGGATACTTGCATTGTGATCAAACAGATCTGGATGTGGACAATCAAAATGGGTGACCAACTCTCTGTGAAGTAATGAAATCACAAGAAAAGCAGAGGCCTTCATGCTGCAAGATTGACATCTCACAATCAAGACAGAAGTGGAAAAAGTGAAAATCCGTTTCGGATCAGTTCTAGCACAACATAATATGTCATGGAACATTACCCAATGGATTCTGTGACTTCTGAGACCCATTCAAAAGTCCTGCAGTACCGAGGAGGCAGCTGGGTAGATATTGCAGCTATGACATGACAATCCAGGTGACTTCTGTAGCTGCTGAATCACCATGGTGTCTGCAGGATGCAACATTATGATCTTGATACAAAAGAGCAAAACAAGCAATGGAAATATGTGTATTCACCATCTCCTAAATGGCAAAGAGCCAACCACCATTTGATACAGTAATGCTTGAGTGTTGGAGACCACCAAGGTTTGAAGCACAGCCATTTATTTCTCCTATTCCATACAATAATTTGTAAATATGCAAAAAATAGTGACTTTTCTTCATATGTATATCAATGAACACCATTCTGAAAACAATTACTGTGACAAACACAGCTTGCTCTGTTTGTCCACAATACCCAGAAGGCTGTAGATACCAGCAACCAAGCTTATGCCACATTTCTTGACTTCCAGAAGACATTCGACACAATTTCGCACTGTCACTTAATGAACAAAATGTGAGCACACGCGATATCAGACCAGCTTCCTGATTGGGTTGAGGAATTCAAAGCAAACAGAAACAGTATGTCATTCTTAATGGGGGGAAATTTTCAGACATTAACTTTGGGCACACCATAAGGGACTGCCACAGCTCCATTACTGTTCACAAAAGGTATATAAATAACCTTGTAGATAATATTCGGAGCTCTATGAGACAGCTCATAGATGATTCTGTTGTGTACAGAGAAATCGCAACACTAGGAAACTTTAGTGAACTGCATGAAGATCTACAAGATGATCAGTGCTTGTAGAAGGGACTGGTTTCTAATCCTCACTGGAAACAAATATAACATTCTCTGCACAACTATGTGGAGATACTCATTTTTGTACGGTTACATGACTGCTGAACAATCACTGAAAGCAGTCACATCAATTATATACCTGGAAGAATGTATATGAACAGATTTAAATTGGAACAACCAGATAAAACTATTCACAGTAAATATCAGACAGTATCACACAATATATCCTACATTCCAATAACCCTCCTGAGCTCCACCTTCGTTGGTCATTGTCCCCACCCATCTAGCCCCTGCCCTGTCTCCATCCCAGCACTAGACAGCCCTATATTCCACCAATGCACCCAGTATTTTACTTCTCTCCTTTTCCACTACTCCCCTCCCCCAGTCATCTAACCTCTTGGCTGCACTTAGTGGCCCTACCCTCTCTCCATCTCATCCTTGCACACTTCCCAGCAGCGTTTCACTGTCCCTCACCCCCACCCTGTTATTCCTCCCTCTCCCTGCCCCAGCCTCTTCCTTATCCCCACCTAGTTGACTCTACCACCATGTGCTGCCACTGCTCATAGTTTGGCTTCAGCTCCCAGAAATGTGGTCATGTAGGTGAGAATTTGAGGAGATGGGACCTGGATAAACTGAAAGAACCAGAGGTTGTAGAGAGTTTCAGGGGAGCATTAGGGAACGATTAACGAGAATGGGGGAAAGAAATACAGCAGAAGAAGAATGGATAGCTTTGAGATATGAAATAGTGAAGGTAGCAGAGGATCTAGTAGGTAAAAAGACGAGGGCTAATAGAATTCCTTGGGTAACAGAAGAGATATTGAATTTAATTGATGAAAGGAGAAAATACAAAAATGCAGTAAATGAAGCAGGCAAAAAGGAATACAAACATCTCAAAAATGAGATCGACAGGAAATGCAAAATGGCTAAGCAGGGATGGCTAGAGGACAAATGTAAGGATGTAGAGGCTTACCTCACTAGGGGTAAGCTAGATACTGCCTACAAGAAAATTAAGAGAGACCTTTGGAGAAAAGAGAACCACTTGCATGAATATCAAGAGCTCAGATGGAAACCCAGTTCTAAGCAAAGAAGGGAAAGCAGAAAGGTGAAAGGAGTATATAGAGGGTCTATACAAGGGCGATGTTCCTGAGGACAATATTATGGAAATGGAAGAGAATGTAGATGAAGATGAAATAGGAGCTACGGTACTGCGTGAAGAGTTTGACAGAGCACTGAAAGACCTAAGTCGAAACAAGGCCCCGGGACTAGACAACATTCCATTAGAACTACTGACAGCCTTGGGAGAGCCAGGCCTAACAAAACTCTACCATCTGGTGAGCAAGATGTATGAGACAGGTGAAATTCCTTCAGACTTCAAGAAGAATATAATAATTCCAATCCCAAAAAAAGCAGGTGTTGACAGATGTGAAAATTACCGAACTATCAGTTTAATAAGTCACGGCTGCAAAATTCTAACACGAATTCTTTACAGACATATGGAGAAACTGGTAGAAGCCGACCTTGGGGAAGATCAGTTTGGATTCCATAGAAATGTTGGAACACGTGAGGCAATACTAACCCTACGACTTATCTTAGAAGAAAGATTAAGGAAAGGCAAACCTATGTTTCTGGCATTTGTAGACTTAGAGAAAGCTTTTGACAATGTTGACTGGAATACTCTCTTTCAAATTCTGAAGATGGCAGGGGTAAAATACAGGGAGCAAAAGGCTATTTACAATTTGTACAGAAAACAGACGGCAGTTATAAGAGTCGAGGGGCATGAAAGGGAAGCAGTGGTTGGGAAGGGAGTGAGACAGGGTTGTAGCCTATCGCCGATGTTATTCAATCTGCATATTGAGCAAGCAGTAAAGGAAACAAAAGAAAAATTTGGAGCAGGAATTAAAATCCATGGAGAAGAATTAAAAACTTTGAGGTTCGGCGATGACATTGTAATTCTGTCAGAGACAGCAAAGGACTTGGAAGAGCAGCTGAACGGAATGGACAGTGTCTTGAAAGGAGGACATAAGATGAACATCAACAAAAGCAAAACGAGGATAATGGAATGCAGTCAAATTAAATCAGGCGATGCAGAGGGAATTAGATCAGGAAATGAGCTGCTTAAAGTAGTAAATGAGTTTTGCTATTTGGGGAGCAAAATAACTGATGGTGGTCGAAGTAGAGAGGATATAAAATGGAGACTAGCAATGGCAAGGAAAGTAGACGGTACATAAAGTACCCACCACCATACACCATAAGGTTGCTTGTGGAGAGTAGCCATCTATTTTGGGTGAATTTTGAACACTGGGAAGCCTTACATCACAACACAGCAAATCTGCAAGAGGAGACAATGTGTTTCACAGTTTAAGGCTCATCATCAAATACAAAGACTTGTTGAACCAACTGACTAAGAACAGAAGAGAAGCATCATCAGTCCTATCAATTTGTAAATAACGGAGATCCATAGAGAATGACTAAACACTCGACAAAACATGAATACCAGAGGACTACATCAATTTATGAACACAGCATTCTTTGCTCCACTATGTAATTATTTGTACTGCTTGTAACTGTGCATGAAGTCCTATGTAAGAGCCTGTTACTGCTTTTGTGTAATGTTATGTACTCTGAAGTCAGATATTAAGCAAATTGCTGAATTTTTTCAGTGGGCATGCTGAATCACAAATCAGATAATGAAGCATTCCTCAACCATATTTCCTTTTGAGTTGAGGCAGTGTCTCATGTCGATGAATGCCTGTAATGCAAGACCCCATATTTCTAACCTATATTTTCTCTTGGAAACTTACATAATGACACCATACCTCAGTGGATTGAACATTTCTGTACCTATGGAGGAGAACACGCATCAAAAATCAGAAGCACTGAGTAATTCATTGGCGCACACAAAAGAAAAAAGCTTGCTAGCTTTTGGAGTTATCCTTTGATGAGCTAGAGGAAAAAAAAAAAAGCACACACACACACACACACACACACACACACCTATGCTTCTATGTAGTGCCAGCTAGTCTAACAGTGTGAATGCTATGTTGCAGCAGATGGACTGGCTGTGGTGGGGGTGTTTGTTTTGGGGCGCAAAAATAACTATGGCCATATGTACCTATGTCAGAACCATAGAACATGAAAAAAACAAAAATAGTTATAAACGACTACACGTTAAACCCAATCAACTGAAGTAAAGGCAGCCAAAAACAGGAACTTGGCGAAATGTCCAAAAAATATGCCATAGAGTAATGGAAGCCCTGAACTAAAGATTAAATATCCTTCGCCATATTGCTACGATGGATGAAACGTGAAACACGGTCAATGGCTCGCACTAAAATGGCTGATAACTCAGATAGCAAACATAAATGAGAATGTAAGTAGTTAAAGGAGGACATTCTGTCAGGAAACAGCAAACCGTCACAGGTTGACAGCAATGAGCACAAAGTGATGGGGGAGCACCTACTTAACAAATGGCAATGGCTAAAAAGGTAGTGCCCAATACACAACCTGTCTAAAATGATCTCATGGCGAGATAGGGCCAAGAGGAGGTCGTCCAAGCCGCTGGGAGGGGCTCAATTCCTTGGAGCTTGCTCAGATGAAGGGAAAACCAGTGGTGCTGCCAAAGTGACACCACCTGCTGACAGACAGCAACACAGAGCTCATAGGAGGGAATGGAAGAACACGAAGGCCGAGGTACAAGGACTGCAGCCTTGGCAGCAGCGTCAGTGGCCTCATTTCCTATCAGACTTAACTGACCAGGAAACCACATAAACATCAGAGTGGCTCCGTCAAGAGTGAGCAAGTGACAGCTTTCCTGGATCTGCTGCACTAAGGGATGGACAGTGTGAAGTACACCTAGGTTCTGAAGGGCAGAAAGAGAGTCGGAGCATATGACACAAATCAAATGCCTGTATCTCCGGATGTACTGCATGGCCTGATACAGGGCGAAGGGCTCTGCTGTAAATACTGAGCAGTGTTCTGTAAGTCAATACAAAAAATCGTCAGTGCCAATGATGATGGTACACCTGACACCACAGTCAGCCTAAGAGCCATCAGTGTACACAAAGATACTACCCCGAAGTTCCGTGCAAAGGTCGTGAAACTTGCGGTGATAGAGTGGAGCTGGAGCAGTGTCCTTAGGAAGCGTGACATCTGCTGTGCAGCGAGCTATGTTAATTTAAGTATTAACTGTATATTTCTTACTTGTCACTTCTTCTTCCGTGTGTTTTTGCTTTTAGGAAGCTGTAATTGTCGAGTGCTAGTAATAGTGTTCCATAGATTTCGTGTTTGTTTTGAATACAGTCAGAGAGAGTCCCTTTAGTCAGCCATAGTGCCAGTAGTGCTAGTGTGTTTTGAATACAGTCCAGAGACAGGTAGTGCTATTTTCATTGTTTTCTACAAGAAGTGTCTAGTAACCACAGTTTAGTCAACTATCAGACGCCTTTAGTGAATTAGTAGTCTAGTTAAAAGTTGATTAACTCTCTACAGTAAATTGATTTCTTAGGATGGATAGGATGTGTGACTGCTGTGTACGGACACAGGAGGAGCTGGCCACTGTTCGCGAACAGCTGAACATGTTGATGGCCGTGGTCAGCCGTCTTCAGGCTGCTGCCTCTGAGTGTAGCAGCAGTGGGGAGTCTGGTGCGTCGCATGGTACACGCCAGGTGTTACATGCTTCACTCACTGTCCCTGCTGTCGGGACATCTTCGCGAGTACCGGGCATGGTTGGGCCACCCTCTCCCCAAGGGGAGTGGCGGGTTCAGCGGCGTTCGCGGCTCACGAGGCGGAGGGTCAATGTGGAGGCTGGCCGTGTGGCATCGCCCGCTCTGCTCTGAGTGGACATGTGGCTGCTCCTTCAGCAAGGTCCGAGCAGGCACACGGGGGGGAGGGGTTTATTAGTGATTGGGAGCTCCAACATTAGGCGGGTGATGGAGCCCCTTAGGGAAATAGCAGAAAGGTCGAGGAAGAAGGCCAGTGTTCACTCTGTCTGCTTGCCGGGGGTCTCATCCGAGATGTGGAGGAGGCCCTGCCAGCAGCGATAGAGAGCATTGGGTGCACCCCACTGCAAATTGTTGCTCTTGTCGGCACCAATGACTCCTGCTGTCTGGATTCAGAGGTCATCCTCAGTTCATAGAGGCGGTTGGTGGAGTTGGTGAAGGCGGAAAACCTTGCTCGTGGGGTGGAATCTTAGCTAACTATTTGTAGTATCATTCCCAGAACCGATCGCGGTCCTCTGGTTTGGAGCCGAGTGGAAGGCTTTAACCAGAGGCTCAGACAATTCTGCGGAGATTTTGGATGCAAATTTCTCGACCTCCGCTATCGGGTGGAGAAATGTAGGGTCCCCCTGAATAGGTGAGGCGTGCACTACATGCAGGAAGCGGCTACAAGGGTAGCGGAGTACGTGTGAAGTGCACATGTGGGTTTTTTAGGTTAGAGAATTACCTCCCTAGGCCCAACAAGACGCCTCCTGAGACGTGGCAAGGTAGGAGTGGGCAAAATGCAACAATATTAATGTGCTAATAGTAAACTGCAGGAGTGTCTATATAAAGGTCCCAGAACTGCTCTCATTAATAAAAGGCCACAATGCCCACATAGTACTAGGGACAGAAAGTTGGCTGAAACCAGATGTAAACAGTAATGAAATTTTAAACTCAGATTGGATTGTATAACGCAGAGACAGGCTGGACAGTGAAGGGGGAGGCGTGTTTATAGCGATAAGAAATGCAATAGTATTGAAGGAAATTGACGGAGATCTGAAACGTGAAATAATTTGGGTGAAGGTCACGGTTAAAGCAGGTTCAAACATGGTAATTGGATGTCTCTATAGGCCCCCTGGCTCAGCAGCTGTTGTGGCACGGCACCTGAAGGAAAATTTGGAAAATATTTCGAGCAGATTTCCCCACAATGTTATAGTTCTGGGTGGAGATTTTAATTTGCTGGATATAGACTGGGAGACTCAAACGTTTGTAACGGGTGGCAGGGACAAAGAATCTAGTGAAATTTTTTTAAGTGCTTTATCTGAAAACTACCTTGAGCAGTTAAACAGAGAACCAACTCGTGGCAATAACATATTAGACCTTTTGGTGACTGACAGACCTGAACTATTTGAAATAGTTAACACAGAACAGGGAATCAGCGATCATAAAGCGGTTACTGCATCGATGATTTCAGCCGTAAATAGAAATATTAAAAAAGGTAGGAAGATTTTTCTGTTTAGCAAAAGTGACAAAAAGCAGATTTCAGAGTACCTGACGGCTCAACACAAAAGTTTTGTCTCAAGTACATATAGTGTTGAGGATTAGTGGACAAAGTTCAGAACCATTGTACAATATGCGTTAGATGACTATGTGCCAAGCAAGATCGTAAGAGATGGAAACGAGCCACCGTGGTACAACAACCGAGTTAGAAAACTGCTACAGAAGCAAAGGGAACTTCACAGCAAACATAAACATAGCTAAAGCCTTGCAGACAAACAAAAATTACGTGAAGCGAAATGTGGTGTGAGGAGGGCTATGCGAGAGGCGTTCTTCAATGAATTCAAAAGTCAAGTTCTATGTACTGACTTGGCAGAAAATCCTAAGAAATTTTGGTCTTATGTCAAAGCAGAAGGTGGATCAAAAAAAATGTCCAGACACTCTGTGACCAAAATGCTACTGAAACAGAGGATGACAGACTAAAGCCCGAAATACTGAATGTCTTTTTCCAAAGCAGTTTCACAGAGGAAGACTGCACTGTAGTTCCTTCTCTAGAGTGTTGCACATGTGACAAAATGGTAGATATCGAAATAGATGACAGAGGATAGAGAAGCAATTAAAATCGCTCAAAAGAGGAAAGGCCGCTGGACCTGATGGGATACCAGTTCGATTATACACAGAGTACGCGAAAGAACTTGGCCGCCCCCCCCACCCTTTCTTGCAGCAGTGTACCGTAGGTCTCTAGAAGAGCGTAGCATTCCAAAGGATTGGAAAAGGGCACAGGTCATCCCCATTTTCAAGAAGGGAAGTCGAACAGATGTGCAGAACTATAGACCTATATATCTAACATTGATCAGTTGTAGAATTTTCGAACACGTATTATGTTCGAGTATAATGACTTTTCTGGAGACTAGAAATCTACTCTGTAGGAATCAGCATAGGTTTCGAAAAAGACGATCGTGTGAAACCCAGCTCATGCTACTCGTCCACAAGACTCAGAGGCCCATAGACACGGGTTCCCAGGTAGATGCCGTGTTTCTTGACTTCCGCAAGGCGTTCGATACAGTTCCCCACAGTCGTTTAATTAACAAAGTAAGAGCATATGGACTATCAGACCAATTGTGTGATTGGATTGAAGAGTTCCTAGATAACAGAACGCAGCATGTCATTCTCAATGGAGAGAAGTCTTCCAAAGTAAGAGTGATTTCAGGTGTGCCGCAGGGGAGTGACGTAGGACCGTTGCTATTCACAATATACATAAATGACCTTGTGGATGACATCGGAAGTTCACTGAGGCTTTTTGCAGATGATGCTGTGGTATATTGAGAGGTTGTAACAATGGGAAATTGTACTGAAATGCAGGAGGATCTGCAGCAAATTGACGCATGGTGCAGGGAATGGCAATTGAATCTCAATGTAGACAAGTGTAATGTGCTGCGAATACATAGAAAGAAAGATCCCTTATCATTTAGCTACAATATAGCAGGTCGGCAACTGGAAACAGTTAATTCCATAAATTATCTGGGAGTATGCATTAGGAGTGATTTAAAATGGAATGATCATATAAAGTTGATCGTCGGTAAAGCAGATGCCCGACAGACTCATTGGAAGAATCCTAAGGAAATGCTATCCGAAAACAAAGGAAGTAGGTTACAGTACGCTTGTTCGCCCAATGCTTGAATACTGCTCAGCAGTGTGGGATCCGTACCAGATAGGGTTGATAGAAGAGATAGAGAAGATCCAACGGAGAGCAGCACGCTTCGTTACAGGATCATTTAGTAATCGCGAAAGCGTTACGGAGATGATAGATAAACTCCAGTGGAAGACTCTGCAGGAGAGATGCTCAGTAGCTCGGTACGGGCTTTTGTTGAATTTTCGAGAACATACCGAGGAGTCAAGCAGTATATTGCTCCCTCCTATATATATCTCGCGAAGAGACCACGAGGATAACACCAGAGAGATTAGAGCCCACACAGAGGCATACCGACAATCCTTCTTCCCACGAACAATACGAGACTGGAATAGAAGGGAGAACCGATAGAGGTACTCAATGTACCCTCTGTCACACACCGTCAGGTGGCTTGCGGAGTATGGACATAGATGTAGATCTAGGCCCAGGTGAATACAGACTGCAGCACAAAGCGAAGGTGTTAAAGGGTTCACACCCATCGGGAAAGTGGCAGCTAGCGTGAAGTGAAGTTGCCAGAGAGGACGGGTGACCAGGCATCGTAGACAAACGGTATGCAAATCTGCTGAGGAGAAAGTCACGGTGGTATAAGTATTGAGATGGTGTAAGAGGGATGTATGCGGACAGGCATAAAGGAAACACTCAGTCTAGTTTTGAACAGGCACAGGACCGGTATAGATGGAGGAGGGTGGTCCGATCCCCTTCCCAGGAGGTACTACTGAGGACACACAGGATATTAAGGGATTGCATATTCCAGGCCACCAGGTATGTCACATGAGAGGACCAAGAGAGTTTCCTATTGAGGAGGAGCACAAGGAATTTCATAGTTTCGATGAATGGAACAGCAACAAGCCCAAGATGTAAAGATGGTGGGAGAAACCAATTGTGCCACCAGAAATTCATAGAGATGGTTTTGTCAGCGGAAAAGCAAAATCCATTGTTGATGCTCCAAGAATAAAGACAATCAAGACATCGCTGAAGATGCCACTCGATGAGACAGGTCTGTGGAGAGCTGCAATAGATGGCAAAATCGTCAACAAAAAGAGAGCCGGTGATGCCCAGTCAGAGACAGGCAATTATAGGGTTAATGGCGATAGCGAAGAGGATGTCGCTCGGGATGGAACCCTGAGGCACACTGGTTTCCTGGATAAATATGTCCAACAAAGCAGAACCCACATGCATCTTGAAAACTTGGTCTTTTAAAAATTCCTGAAGGGAACAGGGCAGGCGGCCACCGAAGCCCCACATGTAAAGAGTACGGAGGATAACAATTCTCCAGCAGGCATCATAGGCATTCTCCAAATTAAAAAGCACGGCCACAATCTGAAATTTCCACAGAAAACCATTCATGCCATGGGTGGACAAAGTAACAGGATGGTCAACTGCATAACGGTGCACTCTAAATCCACACTGTGCAGTCATTAGTAAATTGTGTGACTTGAGCCACCATACCAGCCAGGCATGAATCATATGTTCCATCACCTTGCAAACACAGCTGGTGAGAGAGATGGGGTGGTAGCTACGAGGTTAAGTAAATTATTATCCACAAAATAGTTATAAAATTTTATTGTGAACAAACAGGAAACTTAAATGAACATCATTTTTCAACATAGTCTCCTTGCATTTCAACGCACTTGGTCCATCATTGTACAAGCTTCCTGATGCCCTCATAAAAGAAGGTTCTCGGTTGAGCTGCGAACCAGGAATGCACCACTTCTTTCAATGCTTTGTCCAAGGCAAATTGACAGCCCCTTAATGCCTGTTTGAGTGGACCAAACAAGTGATAGTCAGAAGGGGGCAAGATCGGGACTATATGGAGGATGATCCAGTACTTTAAATATGAGTTTCTGGAGCATTTCAGCAGTGTGGGCAGGCGTATGCAGACGGGCATTGTCGTGAAACAACACAACACCTTTTCACAGCAATCCTTGGTGTTTGCTTCAAATTGCAAGCTTTAGCCTGGCAGTAAGCATTTCACAGTAACACACACTGTTTACTGTTGTGCCTCTTTCCCCATAATGTTCCAGTACTGGACCTTGTGTGTCCCAAAAAACCATAAGCATCAGTTTTCCTACAGATGGTTCAGTCTTGAACTTTTTCTTGCATGGTTGAATTTGGATGTTTCCATTCCATACTCTGCCGTTTACTCTCCAGCTAGTAATGATAGATCAATGTTTTGTACCCAGTAACACAATGCTACATGCAGTTACAGAGTTACGAATTCTGAAATTTACTAGGAATGCTGCACAGTAAAATGTAAAATGGGGACATCACCATCATGATTCAGTCTTTGGGTGCTGACGGTCAGTTCAGCCATTTAACTCTAGGGTTGTTTTGGGAAGTTCACATACTGTGCGTACTCTACACTTTACCCAAATAACCCATAAAGGAAGCTGTGTTAAAAATGACATCAAAGTTCTTGTTTATCCATTTTAGGGAGTATTAATCAATGGAGCATTTTATGGTTATTGTGGGGGTGTCCAACATTCCTCTGCCTTTTCCCTTGATTCTGTTACAGGTTTTCGGAGTCAAGTTAAAATTATTGGTAGACAAAGAACTATAGCTATAGTGAAAATTTTATAACTTCACTTCCCAATTCGTTGGATTTAATCAAATGCAATTGCCCTTTTACTAAGATTGTTACGAGTCATTCCATGTCAAATCAACACACCTATTTTACCTCACCCTCTTAGATTTTGCTGAAAGTTGGTATACTTATAGTGGGCACTGAGACTAAGAAAAATACCAAATTTCAATATTTTATCTCAAACCATTGCTGAAATATGGCTATGTAAACTTTTCAAAAAACCAGCCAAAAATGTGTGAATGGACTTTTTTAAAATTGACCTAGGAGCTGCCCTAATTGAGAACTGGGAAAGGTGTCATTTTGCAGCATTTTGCATCCTCTTTCCAGGGATATACAACAAAACATAGCTTCTAATTAATAACCTTTTTCAAAATACTAATTAATATTTTGATTTAATTTTAATTTTTTTACCAAAAGTACCTAATCGAAAATTTTCAAAATATTTCCATAACTACTTCATACTATTGTAAATCACATGGCAAAATATAAATCTAGGATGATGATGGGTTCATTGTTAAAAAAAAATTATTCCGGACTCTTGTTTTTCACTAACGGCCCTACTTTGACCAAATTGACCTTTAACAAACAGGAATTTCTTTAAAACATACTGAAAGGTAAGTAAAAAAAGTATTAGAAATATCAAAACATCACCTTATTAAACCAAAACTAATTAGCATATTTTATAATTAAGTTGATTGCTTATTTTAATTTCATAAAACTTCACTAACAGTATATTAACCGATATAACAAAGACAAGAAATTGAGCATTTAACTACAAACTGAAATAAAGTATGAATAAGTACAAGTATTTACATAACAGTTCTGGTCCATGGTGTTTGAAATGGAACTATTAAACAAATTAAATACATAATGCTTGTTTCTTAGTAACAGGTATCTGTACATAGCTAAATTTAACACAATAGGTACTAACAATAATTTTGAAACAACTTTCTATAAAATATACATTAACACTAACCTGAGACAAAAATTAAGTTTTGAGTTGAGAGCAGTTTCCCAATACATTGTCTTGGAACTTCACATATTACGTTTTAATAAAGCTGACTGGGTTTGGTTTACATCACTTTCATTAAGAATGTATGTTCTCCCTGTTGGAGTAAATGGATTCACTTTTGTGAGAACATCCACAACTGACACCCACAGGACATCTGCATGCGCAGGATAAGAGAATGACTTAGCTGGTCCACATGGATGAAGAAAAGTTATTTTCACTTCCTCAAGTTCTTCGTTTTTTTCTAAAATGTACCCAAGCCACCAGTTTCTGCCATATACAGTGGTGACATAGCCTGAGACATCTTTTAACGTCAGTTTGTCTGGTGATGTAGTTACTTCCCTCTCCCAACTCTGCATATCACCTGAGAAGTATTTCACTATTAATTTTGATGTAGTGTCGGGAACGAAGTGTGAAATTGCTGTGTTCCTTTGATTGTCAATGCCTCTTCAAGTCGGCTTTTTAAGAATATTTCTGAAGCAGCGTAGTCTTCTTGAGTGGAATGTGCAAAATTAACATTTGTGATATTATCTACTGCCAACTCAAATAGATCTCGTGCGGTTTGGATCTGATTTTGGTATGGCCTTTGCAAACTTGCACGAGCTGCCAGTCTCTTTACTGAACCCCCTACTCCATCACAAGGCCCTTTCCCATGTGCTGTGGCGGAAAAGTGCCACTCAGCTTTTATGTTGAAGTCTTCCTCATTAAGGCAAAGGTTCAGGAAGTTTTTCTTATTTTTATACTGAGCGGCAGAACCATCAGAATAATAGTATATCTTTTTTGGAATCTTTTGAAATATATTTGTTAGATATGAAATTAGCTTCTTTTGAAAGGTGTAAACTGCAGTTGTATTGTGCTCCAGGCAATCAGAAACAACGACAAAGCTCATATGCTCAATTTTGTCTTCCTGTTTGTAATATATAACAAAAGGATGAATGGTAATCTGTTGTCTTGTCCAGTGGTAACTCTGAGCTTCATCCTGTAGAACTGTACTATAATTTTCTGAAAAATCACACATGACAACAAATTCAGATTCCATAAGTTTTTCTCTTGTGGAGTTAAGGAATGTTCATTGTTGCTTGGCAATGAAGTCATGCCGAATAAAAGTCGGCATCTTACTACAAAATAAATCTATGAATTCTTCAGAAGTTTTCTGAACAATTTCCAGATTACATCGGTCAACTGATATCCACTGTCGGAACTGAACTTGTTCAATTAAGTTTTCATGAAAAGAGTCTTTTAAGCCTTTCAGACCAGAATTTTTTCTGGAGGAAGGAAAATTTTTTTAAATACTGTAATGGACTTGGATGATTTTTTAATGATTTTAGAAGCAACATTTATAAAATGATACGTTACCATTTTTGAAAAAAAAAAAAAAAAAAATTTTACACATTTGTGTACACTGGGTCTCAATTAACACCGAAATCATAGCAGACAAAAATAATTTATTTAAACATTACACATAAATTTGGAATCATTTACACACAAAATACATGCAAAATTCACCATAGTTTTAATTAAAAAATTAAATGAGTCAGGAATTATGTTCATTATGTGGTTCTAATTGACATGAAATGAAAGAAAACAGTTTTTTCCTTTGACAAACAAAGATGAACATTACATTTTTCACATTTTATTTATGAACGTCTCTTGCATTCCGGAAATTTGCACCTGGTAGGCAGTGCACCACTTTCATGAAGAGCCAAGTGTTGCATTCCATCAAACTCAATCTCTTCAGGAGGCCTAGTTTCTCCTCATCTTTGAACAAGTGTATCTGGAGGTGTGGCAGATGGTTGGCCTCGTTTTCTATTCGAGGTATCCAAACATCTGCTACAGATGGCAGTATATATAGGCCGAACTTTATAGAACTTGTCTTTATTGTCTGCTGGTATAGCCATGTTGTTAACAAGATGTAAATTTGTTCTGAGTTGGAAGAATCTATTTCTGGACATACTGTCCAAGAATAATTGCATTTTCAATGTTGTGTCCCAATATATTCAGACTCTAGGAAATTTTAGAGTTCCCATAATTATATGAAGCTCAAGCAAGATTTGGAGTTCCGCTGGTGTAGTTTGTTTGAAATTGCTAATTGTTCCACTCTGCAAGGCATATAGGTTTGTCATATCAGCCATAGTACTGAGCAGATAATTGGTAATGTACTTGCTGAAATACGTTGAAGGAGAAAGTATTTCCGTTCTTCAATACATTGTTTCCATTCGTGATATGAATCCAGTATAGAGAGAGGACAATGACGCCACTTGATGTCTTTTTTTCTGACAAAATGTATTTTACATCACTGAGCTCATTGTTGGTAAGTGGATCACTGTCTTGAATATCACTATTGTTGTCACTGCACACACCACTTTCATTATTTGCAGTTGACTCATCATTGGTTTCTTTTGTCAGCCCCCCACTCTGACTTCCTTCTCTCTTGAAGTACAGTAGGATTCTACATCAGGAAATGATTCTTCATCTGATGATAAATCGATATCTGACACCTCTCCATTCAGCAGCATCTCTAAAATGGCATATCCATCTTGCTCAATGTTGAAATACTGTTTCTTTGACATGGTCAACAGAACTGAAATATTCACAAATAACAATATCAGCAGTGGTATTTTCCTAAAATAATAATTAACAGTAGACCTAATGACATTGTCATCAACTGGAGCTTCAATGCTATGTCTATTTTCCTAATTGTTGCTCATAACAATACCTAGTAATACAACATACTTCATATGTTTTGAATAAATCCCAGTCAAAACTCATACAATCATCAGGATAAAAAGAAACTGTTCCAATAAGCACTTCATATGAAGGAAACACAAGATACTCAAAGTTACGTAAAACATTGTTCTTGAGACCTCATGGCTACAATTGTGCACACAGAAAAATATCGCTTCTTTTTGTTGACTAAAACAAATGATTTTGAAATATTGATTGTTGTAATAAATAAATCGAACATTCTACAATGTTCATGCAAAACAACAATACTGGTACTCAACTATAATGTGGGTTATAGCTTATCAAAGACTACCAGGTACTGTCGAGGTCACAAACTGCTCTGCACTGCTACATTAACCTGTTGATATGTTTATAGCACTGCAGAACAGGTAGCAGCACTTGTGCATGGTGAAAAGAATGAACATTCACAAATGTGTACATCAGCTCCAAATTGAGGAAAAATATTTCTATTGCAGTTAAGATGTCATGAAAATTAATGTATACAATTGTAACCACAGGGTCTGAAAGGGTTAAAATTTTACGTACATGACAGTTTCTCCTGGGCAGTATTCAAAGTTTCCCATGTTGCAATCAACTAATGATGGGTTGCAAAGCATTTTTGCAATGCACTGCTTATAATTGTTTAAGCTGCTGTTTGTTACTGTATTTAGTTTGGCTTTTTCTATCATTAATTTTATGTTTTGGTGAGTTGTGCACATGCAGACAGTGTGTGTGCCACTCCGGCCAGCTAATACACGATGTTTTGGTATAAACTCAGCAAATTTAGAGAAACCTATTTTTATGTTTGGAAACTTGTCTTTAAAATGCTTGTAAGCTTCTTTAAGGTTACACAAAATAAGTCTTTTTGATATTTTTGTTTTATTTCCATTTGTTTCTGTAATTGTCTCACAATCTTTAATACCTGGCATTGCCCTGCTAACTTCATCATTTTCATAAAATGAATGTACAGTTTTGACAGTTTCTGTTAGTAAACACTTCCCTGGTTTTGGGTTTGGACCTTCCATGAATCCTTTCTCTTTCAAAATTATTTTGGACTGCCAAACAATGTAATTAGAAACATAAATTCCCTCATCTTCCTGACACTCCATTTACAGAATTTTTAAAGTTTCTTTCTCATCAGTATCTGACGAAGTTTCAGGAGCAACAAAAAGTTTACGTGTCATTGATGAGATTTTCTTCACGTAATGCCTAGATGTTAGTTTTCTCTTGTCAATTGGGGACTCACCTGGTTCTTGAAGTGTTGTGTTGAATTTTTTAACAGCTACTGAAGTTGGAGTGAAGTCAAGGTCTTGGTCTCAGATGATTATCTCTGATCCAGAAGATTCTTAACACTTTCATCACTGATGGGCTGTGGTGTATTTTTCAATTTGGTTACATCTTTCCTACATTTATCAGGAATCTTGGCACCACTTGGTATTTGAGGAAATAATTTGGGCATCCATGTTGTGACATTTCTCTTTTTTTTTCTGTCTCTAATATGATGATTTGACTTCTTCAACGGATTACAACACTGCACTCTTACAGCACTGCACTTTTTACTTGGTTCCATATTTATACAAAAAACACTTATAAAGTGTCCTTCAATGTATAGATTTACTTGAAAATGAACTATTATATTTAATAGATTCAGACTGGTCAACACAGAGGTAACAATTGATTTGCACTAAAACCACAGTGCACAATAGTGCTGTCTGTACACAAAGTCTTAGAAGGTAACAATGCAGACTACATCATTTCAACAATGGCTCCAGTCTCTGAATTATTGTACAGACATCAAGCCCTATGTATACGGTCCTCTACTGACGTACTACCTTAAAGGTCAGTTTGGTCAAACTAGGCCCGTTAGTGAAAAACAAGAGTCTGGAATAATTATAAGTACACCAAATTTCAGCTAAATCTAAGGTAAAATTTTTATTTAAAGTGTGTTGATTTGATATAGAATGACTCTTAAATCAAAAAAGCAGTATCAATTTTCAATTTACTAGTTCAAAAAGATCTAATCTGCATACATTCATGAGATAAACTTTTGTGCATTTAGTATTAATGTAATGTATCTTTCTGAAAATACGTTGGGTGGATACCTACCCGATCCACCTTTGAACATGATTTGTTCCCAGTCACAGAATGAGGAACTCAAATTAGTGTCTTGCCTCACCTGGAAAAAATTCTGCATATACCTGCTCCAGCATAAACACTATAATTAGCAGTGAAACCACAAAAATAACAGGAGAGCGTACTTCATGTTCAGTGATAATTGGCAAGGTTCACTTTCACTATAACGTTATTAATGTGACATATTGCTAATTTACTATATCTCCACATTCCAGCCGCAACCCCCCCCCCCCCCCCCCCCCTCAACCACTATGGGATGGCGCATTATTGTGATGCAGAATTCAATTATCAGCAATGTTGGCACGGACACAAAGCCGCAACCCCCCCCCCCCCCCCCGCGCGACCATTTTTGTGTGTTTGCTCCATTGGAAGCAAAAGAGGGAAATACTTCAACGCCCAAGCTTGCTGCAGTAATTTTAAACTGCAATATTATACGCTAGCCGCTGTTGGTACAGCTTAATTGAACGCGTGTACCTTATTTTGCTTACAAAGTTAAGCCAAATTGTACAAAAAGTTTATCATCACGTTCAGCTCTTATCGAATACGATAAAAACACACAACTCTCACAAAAATTAAAATTTATTTTTGCAGCGAAGACTAAAATTGTCGCGTGTTTCTTCGACGAAGCTACTTTTAAAATGTCGAATATTTAGGTACAGTCAGTTTTTTTGTACGCACATTTCGACTGGTTAACGTTCTTGAGAATCCACTCGTATCTACACAACTGTAGTTGGGCTGACAAACGCAATGTTCGATGAAACTAGTTACTTTTGTAAAACACGTGGGCAGATTTCGACACTAAGTTTCATATTAAACTATACGCAAGGATGCATGTCAGATCAACTACAAGTATATGGCCTTTTACATGGCAAATTATAACAAATCTAGTCTGTTCAAGCAAGTTACATGCTGAAACTTCAACACCTTACCTATCACTGAGTTCCAAAACACGTGACGATTCTATCACATTTATATAACCTGGCGAAGGAAGAAAAAAATATATTATAGCTACATTTTTAATATTTGTGGATGCATTTAAAGTTGTCAGGCGAACTCTCTGCAAAAGTATCTTACCAAAACAGAGCAAAATTAAAACTCCCTTCAATATGAACTTCATTATTGCAATATATTTCTGTAAGAAGAGGATAAGCCTTCGTCATTGTCTATATGACATAGCGTCAATGTTCTCTTTTCGACATTTCCCTTTCACGGCCCTTAACACTGTTTGTACATAATCACGCAAGCCTCAGATAGAATTTAAACTTCCTACACTGCTGTCAAATACCACAATCGACTTTTGTCGTTGGTGGACATACGATCGACATGAACATTCCAGTGAGTGAATCGTCTAATTTGCATACAGGTATTTGTTAAATGCACGCCGCACATTACCCGAGCCGTGAAAGTGTGCGGATGTCATCTCATTCTCGTCAGTGCACATGTAGGAACAGGACGAACAGTAGATTTCGCTTTGGAAGACATGTCTAACCTTACGTCTACCTCACCGAGGAATGATATTTGGGAATTATAAAACGATATAATGATTTAATATTCAGGTCGCTGTCACTATTGTGCTGATTTCTTATGTATTTTGCACATAACGCGTCACCTCGAGAGACGTGTCTGCGAGGTGGGACAACGAGCGCTTTAACTTCGTAAGACAAAGTACGTGCGGAGGCGTTGTACATGTTCTGTGGAACGTCGCCCGAAATCAGAAAAGCACTGCGGCCATGGAACAAGGGCCAAAGTCGAGTATGTTGATAATTATAGTCTGTTTAGTAACCTTGGTCTGTCAGTAAACTGGGACGCAAGCAGGCTTGTTCACACTCTCAAAACACAGCAATGTCATAGGGTGAATATTTGGACTGTTTCACTGTTTTGTACCGACCCTTCTGCGACGCGCGCATTATATCAGTGGCGACACAGTGTGCAGAGACATCTGGGCAGTGTTTACTCATAGATAATTGGAACCGTATACGGAATTACTGCATACCAATATCTTCTTCCGAAGCAACGTTATACAGAAAATCCAATTAACATAGGAACAGAAGAAATAAATTAGGATTCGTGTATTTTTGTGCCTTGTTCCCTTAATTTCTTCACTTCTATCAATTATTTGCATCTCCAGTAAGTTACATACTTTATCTACAATACATCCTTTTACTCAAGGGTCTCTTCCAGACCAATCTCACATCTCATGGTGTTTTGTGCAAAATAATTCTGCCAAGGAAAGTGAAATTTTTAATTTACCACAATAAGCAATTTGCGTATTATCGGCGCTACTTTATGATTTATGCACAAGTCTCTTATCGTCTGAGTATGAGATTCCAGGTGGAAAGAGCATTTTTGAGTAAAAATTCCAGGTTACAAACCAAGAATGTAATATTTAATTTTGCAGCCTCCCCAACGAAAAAAAATTCATTTGCTTACAGCAAAAAAACTAAATTCCTCTTTTTCTAATTTAAAAATGTCCAAATCTAATACATTTTACTCTACTTAAGTAAGGACAAAAACATCTCATTTGCCCATATCAAAAACACCAAAATCTCATTTACTCATTTAAAATTTACAAATTTAATAAATTTTGTTCTTTATAAATAAGAAGCAAAAACTATCAGAGGTACATTTTAATAATAAACGATTTAAATAAAAATTAAAAATTTAAATTTCATTAATTATAAGTACAATGGAAACAAAAACGATAAACAAACCTGAACTATTTAAATACTTAGAAAATTACAGTAAAGGAGAGTCTGAACTGAGTTATAAAGATTTATAAAATTACTCAAAGAAAATAGTTAATCAAATGTAACTGCTAGAATTTTATGATTAATTTAATAGGAAAGAAATTAATAAAGATCTAAAGATGAGAGAACTAAAATATAAAACTTAAAAGAACTTCGATAAATTGATAAACTAGAAAATTTAAAAAATTCTCAAAGACATAATAAAGAAAAATATAATGATCTTATTGTAAATCCTATTGACAATATTATTAACAATGCAAACAATAATTAATTGAATAAAAGAACTTTAACAGAACAACATGAAATTTGTAAAACGAAAAAAATTATAATTATTCTAAATTTAGTAATAGCCAATTAGTCAATCTTATCAAAAGACTTAATGATAAATTTAATAATGATAAAGATTTAAGTATAAAACCATTAAGTAATCTTAATAAACAAAATGAGAATCATTTTCAAAAACTTCCAGTGAATATCAAGAAATTAAACATAAAAGTTTTCAGAAAAATTTACCTGGTTACAATTCTCTAGATGATGAAGATTTTGGCAAATCACATAAACGAATTTGTAGGTAAGGATCTGCTTTTAAATAAAAAATAAATAACTTATGAAATTAATAATAATGATAATGTTGTTGAACCAGTAGAAATTCTTAATCAAATTAAAGAAGAAAAACTAAGCAAAGTAAAGAATTAGTAATTCAAATAAAAAACAATTTAAGTTAATATAAAATTTCACTGTAAATTTAAAAGAGAAGTTGAAATACATGAATTTCATTTTAAAACAAGTAATCAAGTTTTATCAAGAACAACAGATTTTGAAGATTTTTATCAAAAATCAACAAATAAAGTACTACCTGAAATGGAAGACCTGTAAAGCAAAAATGGTGATTTTCTATATTTTATACAGATAGTTTAGAATTAATTGTTAATAGACTCTATCTAATTTTCGGTTCTTCTTATATCCATTTACAAAGAGTAAATAAAGATAAAAAAACTGTAGTTATCATAAAAAGAAGATATAAAAAATATTTTCTTTAGTCAATAAAATCAGCATTATATCCTGTAGCACATAATGTGGGAAGGATTAGTAAAAATATTGGATTAGAATTAGATCAACTCTTTGAAAAAGAGAAAATTCATTTTCCTGTTCAGTTAACAGTTATTCCAAAATTTAAAGCAACACAAATATTTCAGTTAATGCTTATGTACACTCCTGGAAATGGAAAAAAGAACACATTGACACCGGTGTGTCAGACCCACCATACTTGCTCCGGACACTGAGAGAGGGCTGTACAAGCAATGATCACACGCACGGCGCAGCGGACACACCAGGAACCGCAGTGTTGGCCGTCGAATGGCGCTAGCTGCGCAGCATTTGTGCACCGCCGCCGTCAGTGTCAGCCAGTTTGCCGTGGCATACGGAGCTCCATCGCAGTCTTTAACACTGGTAGCATGCCGCGACAGCGTGGACGTGAACCGTATGTGCAGTTGACGGACTTTGAGCGAGGGCGTATAGTGGGCATGCGGGAGGCCGGGTGGACGTACCGCCGAATTGCTCAACACGTGGGGCGTGAGGTCTCCACTGTACATCGATGTTGTCGCCAGTGGTCGGTGGAAGGTGCACGTGCCCGTCGACCTGGGACCGGACCGCAGCGACGCACAGATGCACGCCAAGACCGTAGGATCCTACGTAGTGCCGTAGGGGACCGCACCGCCACTTCCCAGCAAATTAAGGACACTGTTGCTCCTGGGGTATCGGCGAGGACCATTCGCAACCGTCTCCATGAAGCTGGGCTACGGTCCCGCAAACCGTTAGGCCGTCTTCCGCTCACGCCCCAACATCGTGCAGCCCGCCTCCAGTGGTGTCGCGACAGGCGTGAATGGAGGGACGAATGGAGACGTGTCGTCTTCAGCGATGAGAGTCGCTTCTGCCTTGGTGCCAATGATGGTCGTATGCGTGTTTGGCGCCGTGCAGGTGAGCGCCACAATCAGGACTGCATACGACCGAGGCACACAGGGCCAACACCCGACATCATGGTGTGGGGAGCGATCTCCTACACTGGCCGTACACCACTGGTGATCGTCGAGGGGACACTGAATAATGCACGGTACATCCAAACCGTCATCGAACCCATCGTTCTACCATTCTTAGACCGGCAAGGAAACTTGCTGTTCCAGCAGGACAATGCACGTCCGCATGTATCCCGTGCCACCCAACGTGCTCTAGAAGGTGTAAGTCAACTACCCTGGCCAGCAAGATCTCCAGATCTGTCCCCCATTGAGCATGTTTGGGACTGGATGAAGCGTCGTCTCACGCGGTCTGCACGTCCAGCACGTACCCTGGTCCAACTGAGGCGCCAGGTGGAAATGGCATGGCAAGCCGTTCCACAGGACTACATCCAGCATCTCTACGATCGTCTCCATGGGAGAATAGCAGCCTGCATTGCTGCGAAAGGTGGATATACACTGTACTAGTGCCGACATTGTGCATGCTCTGTTGCCTGTGTCTATGTGCCTGTGGTTCTGTCAGTGTGATCATGTGATGTATCTGACGCCAGGAATGTGTCAATAAAGTTTCCCCTTCCTGGGACAATGAATTCACGGTGTTCTTATTTCAATTTCCAGGAGTGTATATGAAGAAGAAAAAATTATTGGATATCCACTTAACCATGAACAAAATAAACAAAAAAAAACATTTTAATCTTCTTCTAATTCGAAATGAAAATAATTCTCATTATTATTGGATAAAAACCTTTTCTAGATTAATTAGTTCACAAACAGAGAAACACAATGGAAAAATTTGTCTTTCTGAACTGTTGGAGATATTCTGTTTCCCAAAAGAAATGATATATCCATGAAAACGATTGTAAAGAACATAAAGAAGTAAAAATATATATGCCTTTTAAAGCTAAAAAATCTTATTAAAATAATATAATAATTAATTACTAGTCCATTTAGTAATTTATGCAGATTTCGAATGTTTATTAAAAAAAATTTCAAAATTGTCAAGCAAAACCTGAAAAATCTTAAATTACAAATATCAAAAATATTTACCAGTATCATTCAGTTATTATGTTAAATATTGTATTGGAAATTATAAAAATCCAATTCCATATATACATAAATATGCAGCAAAAAGTCGATCGAAATGTTAGAAGATGAATCAAAAGAAATTTCTGGAATATATGAACGAAATATTCCGAAGAAATTGACTAAGTAAGATGTAATCAATTATAAAAATTCATAAATTTGTTATATTTCTGAAAAAAAATTACTTTTGGTGAAAAGAAACTAAGAAATCACTGGCATTAAACAGGAAATTATCGAGGAGTTGCACATGAAGATTGCAATATTAATTATATAAATCTTACCTTTATACCTTATTATATTCACATTTTAACAAATTACGATGTTCATTTTTTTATCAAAGTATTAGCAGTTTATAATAAAGATACTGATGCAATACCAACTAGTGAAGATGTTGAAGATGGAACAACTGTAAGATTTTTAGATACATTTAAATTTGTGGCTACAAGTATTGATAATTGATCTTCTAATCTTATAAAAGAACAATTTAGAGAAACATCAAAAATTTTGAATGAGGATAATTAGTTTTAATAATTAACAAAATTAGTTTATACTTACAAATATATGGATTCTGAAGAGATATTAAAGGAAACTGAGTTACCTAAAAAAGAATGTTTTTATCAAGACTTAATAGATATCATATTTCAGACAAAGTTGGGACAAATCCCATTTTAAAAATTTAGATGAATACACAAAATTATAATACAGATCCGATGTTTTGATTTTAGCAAATATTTTAGAAAATTTTAGAGACATATGTCTAAAATCTTATAAAACTTGATCTATCTTGGTATTTTACAGTTCCAGTATTATCTTGGGATTCTGTTTAAAAATGGAAAAATCAGATTAGATTTACTACATGATTATGTTATGATGTTATTTCTTCAAAAAGAATTTGACGTGGAATTTCTCGAAGTATTGAAAGATATGCATAATCAAATAAAAATATACGAAAAATTTCTGGCCAACAAAACAATCAAATTATATTGCATATTTACATGCAAACAATTTATAAGATTGGGTAGTGTCTGGATTTTCATCATTTAAAAATTTCGAGCGATTAGATCCAAAATGATTGAATTCTGAAAAAATATTTAAAATGACGGATGATTAAAAACATGTTTATATTTTAGAAGTTGAATGAGAATATCCAAGAAAATTACATGATTTACTAACGCTCTCCCTTTAGCACCAGCAAGAGGAAATAAATTATTACCAATTTTAAATAATAGAGAAAAACATGTTTTAAATTATAGAAATTTTGAACAGTGTTGAATGTTGGATTAAAATTTATGAAAATTTACAAAATTTCATCATATGGACAGTCAGATTGGTTGAAGATATACATTGATTTTAATACAATAATGAGAAAAAAGGCACCAAATGCTTTTGAAAAAATCTAAAACTTAATGAATAATTCATTGTTTGAAAAACAGTGGAAAATATTAAAACTAGACAAAATATTAATTCATAACAGATTAAAGTAAATATACGAAATATATTTCAAAACTAAATAAGGTGCATACTACATTATTTTTGGAAAATCTTGTAGAATTTCATATAAAGAAAATTAAAATTATGTTCAACAAACAAATTTATATTGGAATGAATATTATAGATTAAAATTAAAATGTATGATATTGATTATAACATTATTAAACCAAAAAATTGTGAAAATATTGATTTAGGATACATGGACACTGATTATTTCATTTATGATACAAGAACTGAAGATTTCTATGAAGATATTAAGACAGTGATAAACAACTTTGATACAAGTGATTATTCAAAAGAAAATATTTATGAACTTCCACGAGTAAATACAAAAGTTTTTGGGAAAAGGAAAAAGGAAAAATGTGGAAAAATTATATTAGAACACATTAGTATAAGACCAGAAATATACCCTTGTACAGTTCGTGAGGAGTTAAGAAAACAGTTGTGAAAAATGAAAGTACTTTCGATGATTATAAGCAATGTTCAACTGATGAAAAAACAATATAGAAAAATGAATTTTTTCAAATCTTTTAAAAATAAGTAATAAAATTGTTTCAAGTTCTGATCATGAAAAACTTGTTGTATTACAAAATGGTATTAATATCTTACCATACACTTATTATAAATTAGACTGCTAAAACAAAAGATGATAATAATGACTTCTTACAAGAATTAAACAGTTGTACAGAATAGTTAATGGGCGTACTGCCGGTTCATATGGTCCAATGGGCACAATATTTCGGCTATCACACATGTCGCCACAGTCATGTGCGCTGACGAACAGAACTCCTACGGGTGGGCGGCCATCTTATATCCCCTTCCCTCATGGGCTGTTCCCTCAGGAGTTCGCGCCTGCGGGCGAGCGTCGGCAGTCGCGGAGATGGAGGACTCGGTGTCTGTGGCAGCGTCGATGCTGTTTCTACACTGTCCTGCTCTCTAGATCGGATTCGTTGCTGAGTATCTTCTTAATTATACTCAGTACTGGTTGCCATGCCTTGCTAAGATTATAACTGCAGTCTCAGTTCATGAGTTCGTCCTTGGTGCGAATTTCGATGGCCTCTCTGACAACACTGTCCCAGTATTTAGTAGTCTGGGCCAAGATCTTAGTGTGCTGATAATCCATCTCGTGTTTATCGGACAAACAGTGCTCTGCGATCGCCGAGTTGTTAGGATACTTCAGTCGTGTGTGCCTTTGATCTTCTTGGCAATGATCTTCGATGGTCCGCACTGTCTGTCCAATGTAAGTCTTACAACCTGACAGGGAATCTGGTATACACCAGCCTTTTGCAACCCGAGATCACCTTTCACACTTCTCAGTACCACTCGCGTTTTATTGGGCGGACAAAAGACAGTTTTAACTCAGCAGTTCATTAATATGCGCATTCTTCAATACAAATGGCAGATGGAGATGTTCTAATAATCTGAAAGGTAAGATCATTGCCATCTTGAGAAAGTCTTCTTCAGTAACTGGAATTTGCTTCTATCCTTTTTTGCAGCCAGTTGCATTGAGACTGTGGCCCCAGCTAAATTACTCATAAAATACGACAAATTTGGCGCAGGATATGGGTCAGGTACTGTTCATGTGTTAAGCACCTGGCAGTCCCCAAGAGACACCCACATCCCTGTGGAAGTCCACACAGGCTATCCGAAGTAGCTAGTCTTCTGGGTCCTTGGGAGACTTGTTGACCTGTGACAGTCTTGATATGATGCATAGTGGTATGTACTACCTTCTGTCCATTACTTGGTACCTACTACCTTCTGTCTACTACTCTGAATCTCTTGCTTCATCTCCTATGTGACTGCTTCTTTCGGTAAAACAATGGCTGTGCTAGTACTTCTGCCTATCGTTTTCACCCCCACTTCTCCACCAAACTTACACTGAGCTCAGCCGTAACTGCAGATTTTGATGGTGGATGAAATTTGCCTCAAGGATCGATTCATGCACATCAGCCAGCACTCATCTCTATTTAAAACTCTTGCTGAGCTCTATATCCACAGTCACCTCTTGTTCATCATACATCCTGATGGACGAGTTGTTAATGGGGGGGGGGGGGGGGGAGGTAAGTTGAGTGATGCGCCTACTGCCTTTTCTTTTGTTGCACCACTTGGAGTGCAGTAATTTTCGAGTCAGGATTAATCAAGTAGCATGTCTGCCAAATATAAGTGATATGAGAATGTAAGTGGGCAAGCATCCATTCTGTACTGTTCAGGAAGGTGCCATGGTTGTTGGTCCTACACGCCCATACGTTTGTTTGACGTGGATGCGACCCCCATAACTGACTGGCCCGACCACCACACGTTTTTGTTCCCATAATTACTTGGTGGAACCTGAAGAAGAAGATTTATGCTTGAATCCGATTGTGGAATGCATTAACAAATAACTGGCAACTGAAGCGGAGTCGTTAAAGCAGTTTGCTTAGATATTTGCATGTGCACAGAAGAGTCCTCTTGAATAATTGGGCCGATCTCGAGTGCTGACCCCTCGTTGCCTTCAGTCACTGCAGCATCACTGTCCATTTCCATAACGTCTGTCTCTTTGTCACTATCCTGGCGCCCTTGTGTAGCTATGCGCCTTGCTGCACCTACTGCACGCCGATGTTGCTGTTTGGGAACGAGCAGGCGAATGAGAATCTTGTCGCCCACACGCCAAACCTTTTCTGGTACTAGCAAACTCCTTTCACGACCTTGCCTCCTTTGTATTGACATTCGCCCTTTCAATTTAACACTTTGCTCATTGTACAGTTTGTTCAACTCTAGCACTGATAATTGCTTTTGAATTGCTTCCAGTTGTGACTTCAAACCACAAAGCTGCTCGTCGACAAACTTGTTCGATTCCTGTCTGAGATATGTAGCGATTATTGACATCCTGTTTTCTCGCCAAGGTGCTTGCTTGCCCTACAGTCACATGCATTCTGTCGGTTATTGTCAGCATGGAATGAACGTCGTCTTTCCCACCAGAGACTACGACCATCTTCATTAGCAGTAGCAGATGCATGAGCCACACATGACTAAACCTTCTGAGCCTGTTGGCCTAACGTCTTTCCCATTAATTGAACCACCTTGTCTCGCAAGTGTCGATAATGATTGTGTGCAGCAGACTTCAAAATTACGTCCACAACCATCGTCACTGCTCATGCATTAAGGCTGTTAACTTCCACCGCTGACATCATATCGTCGTTTTAACTTTATTGTGTGTGAATGCTAATTGTAGCATTGCGAACCAAAGCTCAGGCTTCTCCACTAGGAACTTTGGCACTTGTGTTTTCATCTTTGGCGGTTATCGGCCTCGTTATACGTCTCAGTTTCCGCATCTGCCGTATATACTGTTTCTCTATGCACTTTCCAATCATTACGCGACGTGTCACGTGCTTGCCATTCTTTAATCTGTCTTCTTAGCTCTTGTGTAAATGTGAAAGCTCTTTCTCCATTAGAACTAGTATCTCTTCATAATGTGAAGGCATCGTTTTGCTTTGTGCTGTACTGGTGCTGTATTTGGTGTTTATTTTTTCGATTCTGGGTTACCATTTTATAGGCGTAATCTGTGTCGAATAGTGAAGAGTAATTGTTTATTACTCTTGTTCATATATGACAACCAATAAACAGATCTGTTAACAACATAAAAGACAAAGAATAAATGTATACACATAACTCAGTATTTAGCCAAAGAATAATTAACAGTTCAGTAGGTACATTTGTTAGCTTTTTGCACTTTTTTTTGTAAAAAAGAAAAGTCGTGAAAAACAATACTTTTTTGTAAAATACTTACCCAAAACCCACCAAATGTGCCTTCTGTCTCTTTAATCCAGTTCTGACTCACTTCTTTTATTACAAATAATTATGTTATAGTATTATATATATGATACATTTTACTTAACATTTACCTAAAATTTTCCTAATTTTTGTTCTGTAATACACATAAGATGAACAGGTATTTTTATGTGTTTTTTTTAGTGCAGGATTGAATACATTTATTTCATATTCACATGTAACATTTTTTGATGTATATCCTTACAAATTTATTAATATTTTTTATTTCCACAGACTGACTACACTCCTTACTCTTGTCCATTTAAAGATTATAAATATATATAAAAAAATAAAATTTTTAAACTAGGAAAAAGTACCTGAAACTGAGTAGCTGATAGCATAGCGATGTGATAACCTCTCCAATCTTAAGATTTTCTGGATGGTATTATACCCCTCTGGAATAATATATATTGAGGGTGTATATAATTAAGGGTTTGTTGTATAGACCCCTTTAAAATTTTTGAACTAGATATTCATTATTATTATTTTTATCATTCTTCATTCCTTTGCATCTCAGTTTAATATGTGCTTCTTCAAAACACTGAAAATCTCATTTAGTTATTAATTTCAAATATCTGGAAAAATAATCTTAAACTCTTTACTGAGTTCAATACAAATCTTTTACCTTGGTTAGTGCTTAAATATTCACAGCTACCACTGTTATACAAAAAATTTATGTGTAGGTCATTAATTTATAACAAATTGGAATCGTTATCATAGGTGACCTTCTTGAGTAGAGGCTCTGTTTATACAGAAAGACTTTTATTAAGATTTTATTTTTATTTCAATATTTATATTTTTCTATATAAATCTCAGAAAACAACGACAAATAACCTTTAATGTTTCTTCTATTAAGGAACTAATACAAAAATTGAAAAAAATATGGACTTATATTATTCTTTATCTTTAACAAATAATGACCAGAGTTTTCAGCATGAAGAATATAGTAATGATGAAGAATTCAGTGATAATGAAGGAAACAGTGACAAAGAATACAGTGATGGAGGATACAGTGGAGGACATAGTAATGAGGTGTATAGTGATTATGAAGAATACACCTGATGATGATGAATAAGGTGATAATAATGAATAATGTCCATATGGTAATGTATCTAGTTTATTTTTCAAAACATATTTCTTGTCATCATGTGGGCTCAATTCTTTTTCATTAATCTCAATTGAATCAATTTCATGTTTAATGCTTTGCATCACATTTATGGTTCCATAATTTTCTGCACTGTTGAACAAACAATCTTCATAGTCTTCTAAGCTTATTTTATTTTTCATTACACATTTATTGACTCCTTTAGATTATTTCTCTATTTTGTCACCAACTGATTTCATGTTTCAGAAAAATGTTCAGATTGTGTGTTATGCACACAGCTGTATCTTTATAACATAGCTCAGAATTTTCTACGTATTTTGGTTTCATATCTCTAAAGTGAAATTTATACATCAGTTCTTTAGATAAATAAAGTATACTCATACCAAAATAACCTGGCTTATTGAATGTTGTTCTTTGTCTTATTTACATATTTGGGAACAAGGTTTCATTAAATATTGTTCCTCCTCTAAAGTTGATCACACATTTCTACATCTTATAATAATTTTATCTACTCTGCTTCTTATGTTCTCGAGACTCTTTCCAAACACAGACTTATCCTTTACTTATATAAATCTTTCACAGAATCATTCTTCACTTTCGTCCTTGTTCCTGTTTTCAAGTCTACATATTCCTTTAACCAATCAGGCTGTTTAAATTTTAAAATTGTATGGATTTTAGTTATCTTCATCACTAAAGACAGATACTGTTTAACATTTACAAAATGAACTACGTAATTATACTTGGTATCTAGAGTAGTCAATAACACACTTTCTTTAATCCCTGGTGCAATTTTATTTTCAGGAATCAAATTAATATGCAGTTCTCTAGAATATTCCAGGTCTTCTTCAAATATGTATCCAACCTACGAAGTGTCTGGCATTTCGCTTATTTTTGTAGCATCAAAATTATTTGGATCATCCCATTCAAACCTACCATGTAGTAAATTTTGACTCATAGCATAACCATAGAGGCTGTTTGCATCTAAATATGCTAAATAATTTGATATATTTTTTTACTTCAAAATCTTCCTTATGTCTATTGTTTGCTTTCACCAACTACATTAGATAGTAATCATGTAATAATTATAGTGGTTGTCCAATTCTTTACAGTGTTGCATCCTAATATAAACCAGGTGCCTTAAAACACCATGATGGGTCCAGCTCATATAAGTTTTCCTAAAATTTTCAAGACATCAGCCAATAACAAAACATCAGATTTAAGATACATGGTATTCACCAAGTTTTCTGATACAAAATTTTTCGAAAACTAAATTTTGTGTGTTCTTCATCACTCATCCCACACTCAATGATTTTGTTGTAATTTCTCCTTTCGCTGGAAGATATATCTCTTCATATTTCTCCTAGAAACCCATGTAATCATATGGATAGACACATTTTTAATAATTAAGTTTAATAAATTTTCTAGAAAAATTTTCTAATATTTTTCATTTGCTCCTTCCTTAAATAGGATCGCATTCGGGAGGACGACGGTTCAGTCTCGCGTCCGGCCATCCTGATTTAGGTTTTCCGTGATTTCCCTAAATCACTCCAGGCAAATGCCAGGATGATTCCTCTGAAAGGGCACGGCCGACTTCCTTCCCCATCCTTCCCTAATCCGATAAGACCGATGACCATGCTGTCTGGTCTCCTTCCCCAAACAACCAAACCAAACCAACCTTAAATAGGAAACTAGATAGTACGTGTTTTTAGTATTTCATAATATAAGACTCAGCCTTTAATTTTAATTTCGATATTTTTATCTTTTTGTTACTAAGTCTAGATCTGTTATTAAAGTTTCCTAGTATAAACCAATATAAATATCATTCTCTGTTAATACTGGATATTTTTGAACTAATTTAAATATATTTTACATTTTTGCATTTGGTTGACAATTACTCATCTTTAATAACGAACATTCAAACTCAGCATAATCAACAAATTGAGTGTTTGGTGAGAGTGATGATTTTTGAAAGATACATATGAGCCTTTTTGTGGTAATTCTACTGTTAATGGTTTATTAACTAAGGAACTTGTTATGAGATTACTAATTTCTCCATTCTGTTGAAGTGAACTAAACACATGTCACAAATAAATTCACCTCTTCATGTTTTGTAATTTGACTCAAAACAAGGCTGCATAATTTTTTACATTACAACAGTGTGAATTACTCCCATTGTCAAAATAAAAGAGATTGATATGTTTCTCTTTCTTACAGTTAGTAAATTTTAATGGACATGTGTGACATTTTTCATCAAATCTATAAATATTAGTAGGTTCATTAATTTGAGATACAGTTTTTGAAATATTACCAGCCGCCATAGGAAATTCAAAATTTTGAAGTTTCTGATCAATATCAAGATCAACATTTCTATATTTTGTGAATCTATCCACATCTTTGACTACAGGAAACAAAGAAAGTTTTATAGCCCACAGAAACATTGTTGATCATTGTTTTTAAGTTAATACAAGTAATAAGAGGTACACTGAGTGCAGTTGACATGTTTTTATTGCACACACATTTTCATAAATTGATTATATTAATAATATAATAGTATATTTAATTAATTATTACTTGAATTGATCTACAAAAAAGTGTGTGAATAAAAATATGCCAACTGTGCTCAATGTATCCACTTACTGCTGTGTATAAAAATCCAAACAAATTTTGACTACACTAAAAAATTACAGGTCATTCCTAATTCTATCTTCTAAAAACCCATATAGAAATAACGTTCATGAGATGAAATAAAATTTTAGTTGCAAATAATGGGCACTGGAACTAATTGATAAAAAAATTGTATTGGTGTATCAAATCCATTGTTGAATGGTCATGTAACATTAAATTATTGTGGTGGTGGCCAAAAATTCACTAGATGGTTTTTATACAACATTTCTAACTACAAGTATAAAATTAAAAAATAAAAAGTCGTATTCTTATGGAGAAATTATAGAAATGCCTGGTGGCCAATACAGTTTGAAAGGCTTGGGAAAATTTATTCATTAAAAAAGCCAAATATTCTCATTAACACATATGAAATTTGAAATAGAATTACTATTGACAGCAGTGTTAAATTATAGTATTTAAAAGATAGTATTGGAATAATGCTTGGATTTAGTGGTCAGACTATTGAAGCTTATGAAGAAGCAGTTGCTAATGACATTCCAAAATGTATTCCACTCGAATTAATAAACATAAATTTTAATGTAGCTGCTGGAATGTTTCTAAAGCATACAGTTCACTTTCATAGTGAAACAGACATTACTGCTTCATTCTATCCTAATGTTGACCAATAATTCATGAACCACATTATTCTTTATATATTCCAATTTTTGATACTTTACAGGAATTAGAAATAACTACAACTAATGACAATGATAATTTAATTAACTAAGGAGGAGCTTGTGTGACGGTTGTTTCAGAAATGTCTTAATAAAATTTTATTGTGTTTAGATGAACAAAATTTAGAACATCAGTTCTGTTCATTCCCAGGTCTACCTATTCCCTGTGAATGAGAAATCAAAACACAATCTAAATATTCCTATGAAAGATACAGAAATTAAAATAAATATAGGAGATGGATGGCTTCACCCTAATCATGCTCCTCGTATATGAGCTTCAATAGTACTTGAGTTGATGGTAGAGATTATAAAACTTATGATGGAACATCTAATAAAAAAGTAATTGTTAATTGTGAGGCAAAACTTTTTTATTTTATAAATATTATATAATATTATGTCTAGAATAGAACATCCTTTTATTTCATCATCTGTTTAGTTGTATTTGACTTCATCTTTTAAAATAAGTAAGGAAGGACACATTGTTAACTGTGTGGCAAGGCTTTTTATAACCATAAAGTAAGGAAATAATGTTATGTCTAGAATAAAGCATCCTTTTATGTCATCATCTGTCTTGTTGTATTTGACTTCATCTCTTAATGATAAAATAAGTAAAGAGTAAGTAAAATGAAGTGCTTTATCTATTGAATATACTAGGTGGTTTCTTTAGGGACAATAAAGAAAATATATACATAAGTTATCTTACTATAATTTTTACTTGGAGTTCCTGTGCTGGAGATGCTCTTTTTAGATGGGCTGAATATAATAGTTTTAGAATTGAAATAAAAGATAAACTTCCATAAGAAGGAAAGACTGGAGTAGAATCTATGGATATTTGTGTACCAGTTGTTAAATACAAACTGAATGAGCTTCAACAATGAGAAACTACGCTAAAATCCTTAAATTACAATATCTTTCTATGATCTACAAAACGTGGAATTTGCTCTTTTAATAACAAAAATTTTAAGCTAGGTATCATGAATTGGTACAACTCAATAGAATTTGATATGTTTTTTTTGTGCTTCCAATTAATCGTAAAAATAGCCAATTGACTGATTCATCACTATATGTTCACATAAGCTGCGTAACCGATATTTGAAAAAGGAAGAAACAAAATATTTCCTCAAGAATCATAGAGTTTCGAACCATTGGATTGTTATTCAAAAGCTTACGATGCTTTTCTCGAATTTAAAGGAGTTACTCAACTGAAAGGAGATATTAATATAAATCCTTATAATTGCATAACAAATTATGCTACATATGCGATTAACATGATATGTAGAATAAATATTGTTACAAGTGCAAAGACCATGATGTAATTGGTGGGTACATTTAACGATAAGGTATCAAAATGCAAACTTTTCTATAAAGTCATTTGTGGTAAGAATAATTTTACATGGGATTCTCAACACAGAATACTTCTGTAAATTCAGCTAAGTTGCAAAAACTTCCCCAGAAATACGACGAAACTGCAGACTCTACTTGAAGTCGCCTTTAAGAGCAGACAGCAGACACTTGGTATCGAGCATCTGTACAAGCAATTAGTGACGACACATGGCCGAATTGTATATGATTACACACTACACTACCTCCATAGCTATTTGCTCACTAGGTTCCTGTAACATTCACTTGAAACCAAATCACACCCAACAGCAAAGGAATAGATACAAATGATTAAAATCTGTCAGACACACGTGATGCACAGTGCCATGGTGATGCAAGAACTCTGGAAAGTGTTAGAGGACTTGAACCTACAAATATTATATACACAGAAGCCATATTCCAGAAATGGGGCATTACCCCACATGCCAGTTAGAGCACAGATCGCAACATCAGGTCAACATCCAAAGACCACTATTATGGTGCCAGATAAAGACATGATAGTGACAAGGGTACATCAACTCTGTGACGAACATGCTGTGACAATAGAAATAATGACTTTGGAAAATTTTAAAACTAATCAATATTTTCAATACAGTCACTACATACAACCATACATAGACAGCTTAAGTACGGCAGCATTACTGGATCGACACGACAGGCACCATTTCATAACAGACGCAAACACGAAATCAACACTGTGGCACAGCAGAGCAACGGACGAAAGAGGTCTGTGCCTTCAGGACACCATACAAGAACTTGACCTTCAGTCCACAGCTCGTGGTCGTGCGGTAGCATTCTCGCTTCCCACGCCCGGGTTCCCGGGTTCAATTGTATGCTGTCCTTACATTAGTTAGGTTTAAGTAGTTCTAAGTTCTAGGGGACTGATGACCATAGATGTTAAGTCCCATAGTGCTCAGAGCCATTTTTTGAACTTGACCTTCATGTCATTAAGAAGCCACTCAACCTACCTACTTTTCGAAATAACGCAGGTGCGGCAGCAGATATAGATATCATCCTAGCAAACTCGAAAGTCAGTGATCACATTGCCACCTGGAAGATCTGTGATGGACTTACAACAAGTATCCATAATCTGATTCACAATTATACATGCAGATAATGACGTAGGCACTAACATCCATCCAGAGTGACTACAACATCTACACAGAGAAAATTGGGAATGTTTAAAGGCAGAATTCAAGATACAACTACTGCAAGGAAGGGGATTTGATGTTGACGCCAAAGCAGACGAATTGGTACAAGCACTGCAGTTTGGCGCAAGACAATGTGATCCCAACATTTGTTAGGAATTCAAATGGGTCTAAGGTTCCATGGAGTCCTACCCTGCAGTCCTTAAGACATAAAGCAAGGCAGGCGAGGAGATACTAGCAAATTTCTTTAGGGGAAACAGAACAACAAAGATGGCTGATTTTCTATCGAACTGTCAAGCAACAATATAAAGAACTACTACACAAAAGATGAGTACAAAACTGGGTGGCAGACATTAAGCGCCAAATGGTAACAGATGTTTGGAGTTTTCCATATAAACTTGCTGTAATAAAGCTAAATCACCCACTGTATTATCAACCCCAAGAAGATCTGATGGCACGATGACGACATAGTGGGAAATATCAGTGTTGTGATTCCTTTTACTCAGGAAAAAGTGAGACAGGCAATAGTTGTGTTGTATTAATAAAAAAAGGTATACATAAATAAATATTACTAAATATTATCGAATATGCATACTGTTTATTTGAATTTTTCTTCGTTTCCATGTCACTTCAATAAATTAAAAATACTTGGTACTGTTGTTCAATATACTATTATTCATGCACACATATTGATACATAGAACTCGTAATACTCCGTATTTATAATCGCACGCCTTCATTGTCCTTCAGTTTACAAGAGAGGGTGTGTGTAAAAACAAAAAACTGTACAAATAATTGAATGAATGTTTAGCGTGCATTCATAATTAATGTCGTTGCCAACTCTTCTGGTCGACCGGCGTTCCATTTTTTGATTTTTTTTTAAAATAAATGTTAACTTTACGATATCCTGGTGGTGTTTCAACATGTACCTACACCTAATGAAGTTACAGAAGAAGAAAGCACCAGGACCTGATAGAATCCTGGCAGAAGTGTTGTATCAGCTAGTGGACCCATTTGTGTAATATACAGCAATGTTATTAAACGAATGTCTTTTGCAGGATTGGTTGTCCAGAATCTGGAAAGTCTCGAATACCTTTATACTAAAAAACGGGGAAGAATGAGATCCAACAGAACCGAAATCTTACAGACCAGTTTGCTTACTATATGCTGTAACCAAAGTACAGGAAAAGCTTCTGTGCCACCGCCTGAGGATCACAGACCGTTAGTGGGCAAGAGCCCGATGCAGTATGGTTTCAGGAAAGGGTGACTCACTGATGATGCAATAAATCATGTAATGAATGTTGTGAACACCTCAGTCGACAGGTATGTTATAGGCTTAATGATTGATGTTGCTGGGAAGTTTCATAATTTGTGGTGGCCTGCCCTGTTCGTAAGGTGTCTCTACAGCACTATATGTAAATGGAAGGGGAATCACTGCTATAAGCTGCAACAGGACATTAAGCGGAATCAGCAGTGACGAGCGAAAATGTGTTCCAGACTGAGATTCAAACCCGGGATCTTCTGGTTTCTGGGCAGGTGAGGTAACCACTGCGCCATCCAGGACACAGGGTTATTGCAACCTCACGGACTATCTCGGTACGCCCCACAGCTGATCCACACTCCCACCGAGAGCCACCTATCTGTAATCCCTGTCCATTATATTCCCATTCACTACTCAGAGATTCCCACAGGAACACGTAGCGCTCGGTGGCAGCGTGAATCGGCAGTGAGGCGTACCGAGATATTCCATGCAGTAGCGATAACACTGCGTTCCGGATGGCGCAGTGGTTACTGCACCTGCCTAGTAAACAGGAGATCCCGAATTCGGTCCCTGGGATGGTAAACATTTTCGCTCATAATTACTGATTCCACCTAATGTCCCAATACAGCTGACAGCAGTGATGCCCCTTCCATTTACATATAGTGTTGCACAGGTGTGAAGCTTTCGAAGGAACAGACACCACACACTCATAGTCTCTACAACAGTCTTCAAGTTTCTTACACAGACAAGCAAGTGCAATTAGAATGTCCTGAAAAAAAATTGTAAAAGACATCACCGAAGACTGTCCACACGCTCTGTAGTCTGGGGTGTTAGCATAGAGTCATTATAGAACCAGCTTCAGAGTATAACAAACAATAGTGGCTGCATCAGCTACACAAACGATTTGCTAATTATATTATCTGCAAACACAGTGGCTAAATGAGAGAAAAACGTAGGATAATTCTTGAAAGACAAAGCAACTTGTGCATAGAAAACAAACTAACGCTAGTAGTGCACAAAACAGTCTATATGTTACTAAAAGGACCATTATGAAGAACGAGAAATCCCACAATCAGAATAAGTGAGCAACCTGTGAAAAGAAAAGATATGTATAGGTACCTGGGAATTAACATCAATGAAAAGAAAACCTTCCATGCCATGCAGAAATCGTCTTCCTGAGAGGCATTAAAATCCTAATGAAATAGCAACAATTGTCGAAAGAAATTTTCAGCTGCCACTAAGTGCAGTAAGAACGTATCACAACGCAATCTTACTCGCTATTGTGGTCTACGAGTCGAGTGTTTGGGCTCGTAGAGCCAGAAAGGTAAGCATAACATGGGCTCTACGGCAAGTGCAGAGGAGTGTACTCCTGCGCCTGACAGGTCGACTATGGAACAACAGAAAGAAAGATGCACAATATTGGCTCAAAAAGCGCGAATATGATAAGATAAAGGAGATACCAGACACAAGAGCCGTATCGAATAAGGAAAGAAAAGCATGCATTGATAGAGCATGGCAAGAAATCTGGGACAGTGCAGAAACAGGGAGGGGGGAAGGGAGAACTTACCAGTTCCTTCCTAACATAAAAGAAAGACCAAGAATGACATACTTGCTGACTTCTGACCAAGGAAGCTATACATTACCTGTCAGGACATGGCCTGAATCTCATCAACTTGCTAGATACGGGACAGTGCACCACAGACACTTGCGAATGTGTAGAAGTTGCTATCCCAGACAACATCATTGGGAGTGTGCCGTTAGACAAGGTGCTACAGAGCATGAGAGGAAAGCATTTGGAACTGTAGCAGTCTATTATATAATAAAGAATGAAGAACTGTGGTATTAGCTGAGCTCGCTTACAGCTAAGATATCTGCTTATGAACTGCATCCCTGAAAGGCTAAGAGACAACCAAGAAGAAGCCTTACATCATGATAACGAGATGCGCCACGGCAGAATATCCACTGCAACAACCTTCTGGAAGCAGTGAGGATACAAGCCAGGGGGAGGACCAGGAAGGATTACCTGAGACTCTGGCAGCCTTCTCCCAATCTCTACACCTTGGGTGGCACAGCAATACAGTCCCTGTGAATCCTGAGATGCACCTCAGTGCGCTGGGAGCTAACCATCCAGACAAATGAGAGATCTACCTTGGTTCTAATACCAAGTAGTAGTGCAGTGCTGTATAGTATAATGTTGAAGTAGTGTATTCCAGAATTATAACAAAATGTGTGACCTACTAATGCCACATAGTGTGGTAGACCAGTTGCGTTATTATTATTTCCTGCCAATCCATATGCCTCTCAGGCACCGAGAGATTGTCATTAAGTGGTGGTGGAGGAGTTAGAGCAGGATGTCGTCGAGAGACGAGAAACACAACGGTAAGTCACGTAAAACGCCATCCAGGAAATGCTGGCTGCTCTGGTCAGCATTCCGAAGGCTTTCAAAACGCCCAAAGAGCGTGGTAATTGCCGTTTTCTAAACGTCTTTAGACGCCACAAGTACCTGTGTGAACGTCGTCACGCAGTCAGTTTTGGTAAATAGAACTGACTCTGCCAAGCCATGACTAAGATCTTGCAGGTGCGATACCAGATATTGGTCCAGCATTGTTTGTGGATTTAAGACATGAGAGTCCCAACTTGGTCGCCACAAATAGTGTTTCTTGGGACTAAATGCAAGACAGATTACCATGGGCTACGTGAGGTGGAACAATACCTTGTCGTAACATGGCCTTGGAGCTCAGCCTTTGCTACAGTGAGTCGCTCAGGCGCGAGTCCCTGTGGACAGCATGAGATGGGTGGGCTGGGTATGGTCACAATGTAGTGGACCATAGAATGTCTGATGTCTCTCAGTGCCCCAAGCAGGCGAGTGAATGGACATTTTTCCAATATGTTTGTGTATGATCCAGGGGACTTCACTGGTTTAATGCTGAAAAAGGGAGCTTGCAATCAATGTCCTGCTATTTTCATATTCACTCTTGAATAAATCAGCTGAGAGTTTGCGACGTCAGTTAGTAGCTTGTAGTGGCCAAGGAAATATGCGTTCAGGATTGGCCCATTGACGACAGCCACAGTGAATGTATACGCTGATGCGTGGTGCAGTCCAAGGTCCAAATTTTGGTCAAGTGTGCTGTTCATCGTTATTCTCGAATTGTTTGCCACCATAAGAGACAATGCCTCAGGCTTCCTGCTGAATCTTAGCAGACAGATTGGAACCTGTGTCAACAAGGTACATTACACTACCAGACCATTCCACTACAGAGAGATTCCTGGATATTGTATGACAGCTAGGTGCGTCTAGGCCGAGATGCAGCCGATATTTGGGTGCTAGTAGGAAGGCCAATACCTTGTCACTTCGTTGCCAATGCGGGAATGATACCAGAATAGCTAGTATGGTTCTGCCAGTTGCACAAGCCGGATTTACAGCTGCTGGATCAGCTGCCCTCTGTCATGAGTGTGCAAACCAATCGATCTGCATGTTGAGTGCTACCACCTGTGTGGCCAGGTTATGAACTAAGTGGTGCAGGTCGGTGTCCATGTTGGAAGGTAAAAAAAACTGTGCCAAGATTCTAAAGAAAGTTTTGCTTGATTTCTTCTTGACCTCATGCATAAATAAAGCATTATGGAAAAGAACGATGTAAAGTAAATAGTACTATTAGTTATTGTGAGAAACTTATTAGTAATATATATATATATATATATATATATATATATATATATATATTGACACTACTCCGTGGCGACCTTATAAACAGGACTTGTGTGCAACTAAGGCACACAGGTACGAAACAATTAAAACATCAAGAGTCCTTCGGAAGTCAACATGAGTCTTCGTGGAGCCTTCACCAGCCAGTGGCGACTTCGTGGGTGTGGGCATCTGACGGAGCGCAGCCAAGCAGTACGGTCATGCAGTTATTCCACGAGAAGGCGCATCTGTTGGGCAGCAGCTGAACGCTGCAAACCCCGACAACCTTTCTCTCCCTAAACTAACAGGCCCAGTACATCAGCTGTGGGGCGTTACTCCAGCTGGTATTAGAGGTGTTACTGAGGGCTTCGCCTGTCTATGGTGCGGCCAGGCGTGGTTGCAGCCAGTGACGTCTCTGGTGTTCGACTCAGCGTCCTGCCGGTTGCAGAAGTGTGGTCGCAGCATATCAGAGGCTGCATCGACGGCTGTTACTTCTGCAGCCCATAACTGCACACTGATCGCCGAGAACTACAAATTACAATATTAGTGTCCAGTGAGCCTGTTTTAAGTTGGAAGTTGAGTGTTGTACGTAGGGAGTGTGCTTTTAATAGGATTGTTGATTACAAGTCTGCGTGTGTAACTAGTTAATATCTTACAATAATGTCGGGAAGTGAAATGTCAGACGACGAGCAATCTGTGTCCTATAGGAGCATGAGATCCCTTTTTAGGGCGATCGCTAAATTAAAACCATCTAACAGGGATTTTTTAGCTGAATTAAAACAATCTAACGAAGAATCTACTGTTATATTAAAAGAGGAACTAAAACAGGAATTAAAACAACCTAACGAAGAATCTACGGCTAGATTAAAAGAGGAACTTAAAGGGGAGCTAACAAAATCTACAGACTGGTTACAGGAACATCTTAATGAAACCAGTCGAGAATTAAGTGATAAAATAGAGGCTTCTAAAGTTGAAATGCAGGAAAAACTAGTAGGACTTAGTAATAAGATTGCTGATAATTGTAAAAGGTTAAAAGAACATATCTAGGAATCGCGTGAGGAAAAAGCTCGCATGCGAAATGATATTACTGACTTAACCAAGAAACTAGATAATGTGAATGTCTTAGTTATAAATGAAATAGAGAAAAATAACAATAAGTTATGAGATGAATTTTCTATGCAAACAGAAACTGTTCGAAGAGAATTATTAGAATCTATTAAAGAGGTTTCTACCAAACCTGTAGAGATTTCTTAAATAAATAATGTAGAATTAGAGACAGTAACTCATTGAGTAGAAAAAGATCATACTGAAATAGAAAACATGAAATTTTTAATTACTGAAATATGCAGTAACCTTGAGACTTCCAAAGATAATAATATTGACGAAGGTACAGAGCATTCACATCATGAACACAGTGAAGAATCGATATTAGCTAACCATGTATCCAGTACAGAAATGCGAATACAGGAAATTACTAAACGGTTATTGGCATTAGATAATAATGAAAACATTTCAAGTAGTAGAAGTAATAACGTAATCAGAGACAACAGTTGAATCGTGTTTGCTGGCTCAGACGAAAACAATACAAATAAAGAAATCACAGCAAGCAAATCCGACACAATTCCGTCTCTGCAATCTAAACAAAATCCGACTATGTCTTTCGCAGAATGTTGGAGTGATATAACAACAAATTCAAATGTAGCAAGTCGATTTCCTGTATTCAAACCAGGAGGCGAACTTCACCCTATAATCTTTATAAAAGCTTTTGAAACTTCATTATCTCCTAAATGGAGTAATGAAAAACGGATTCAATTTGTAATAGGACATTTAGAAGCAGAAGCTGCGGAATGGGCAGTACTGCATAGAACCGAATTTAGGGACGGGGATGATTTTGTTCAGCAGTTTAAACAAAATTATTGCTCAAGAGGAAAACAACACTTAAGGGGCTCAAAATCATGAAAAGTTCAATTTTTACTTTTTTGCGTTTTCTGAATCTGCAGACTATTACCTTTTAATAAATATATAATTTATTCAATTCCAAAGACTACAACCATTTTTAAATTTTTTTTGAAATGTGTTCTACGTGGGCGTGACCCACTGTGGCGCTGTTAAACTGCTGTCAAATGATGTTATTATTAACGTCCGTGTTCATCAGGTACATTTTAGTGATGTGAGATAAAGTATGTGTTGTGGCTAACCTGTGATGGTTCAATATATATCGCTGGTGTGATTGTCGATTGTTTCATGTTTATTTACTCTGTCGTTATCTCGAAAATATTCGTAATTAGTTCTGTTTCTTGAGTCTCTGTTTTGTTGAAGTATAATAATGAGTAAAAGTAAAGTTATTAGAAATCCTCTGAAGGCTTTTAAGAAAAGGAGAAATGTTGGAAAACCAAAGGTATGGGAATGAAGATAGGTTCTAACATGGTACGAGCGATGCTTGCTTTAGACAAGGAACGCCTTCGGGCTGCAGACAGGCCTGTAAAGAGTCTAGAAATACAAGCAAGAGTAAACAGGAGGAGGAACAAGAGGAAGCTGGAGGAGGAGTTTGCAGAGGATGAAGATAATCCATCCTATGGACCTGGAATGCACTAAAAAGTTAATCGAATCTTTGTCGCTCGATTCCCAAAACTTTTATTTTCTCATACTAATTACGTGTTTTCTAAGGATCTTCCAAACATATTTGTTTCAGACTTTCAGTAAATGTTACACAGTACCTTCTGCATAATTTAACACAGCCTTTTTCCAAAAAACTGTATTTTTTTATATATAAATAAAAAATTGCAAAAAAATGTTGTGCATTTTCATTACAATTGAAAAAACAATCATCTTTAATAACTGAACTAAAATTTTGTAAAATCCCTGTGTTAAGTTGTAGCCCATATTCCAATAAATAATCTTCCTACCTCAAATACTTTGTGAGGAAAGATGTAATTTATAAGCGTTATTTTAACATTGCAAGTATAGGGCGTTCCGGAGCCCCTTAACTTTAGAGTTGTTAGACTCTCCTCCTTATTATAAACCGTGGGAAGGTTATAGGAATTATTTCGAATGGCATTTAAACCGTGCTAAATTAATTGAAGAACCAATTATTGAAAGTCATCTAATACGAGTCCTAATTAGTAGGTTACCGTATTATGTAAAGGAAAGAATGATAGATAGGGAATGGTCACAGCCTTGCGAATTATTAGGATGTTTAGAACAGTTAGATGTACTTAATAGAGAACGGGAAGAAATGACAATTCTCGAAATAATAATAATTCAGAACCACGAAAATTTAACAACAACAATCATAGCCGGTTTTATTATATAAAACGTGAATCTAAAGATAAAGATCGGGGTAATACCTCTAAAATGCGGAAATTACACAACAACGATACTGAGATAAATTATCCTCAAGTAATTAATGAAGGTCAAGTTGTATGTGACGTTATCATAGAAAGTTCCGAAAACTAGTAAAGTCCATTAGTACAGGTCGACCAAAGGGAACTGTTAGTCATAATTATACAAGACCCAATTGCAGTTTATCATTAAGCTGCCAAAAGGAAGGTGATTGGCAACAAGTGTAATTAAAGTATTATATATTGTCGATCAAATTAAACCCTTCATTCCTAATAAGTTAATATTTAGTATATGTTACATACAGACGCGCGTTCATAGTTTATTCATGTGAAGTTTTTCGTGATAGTTACGTTTTATTTTAAAGAAATGACTGCGCATACGACTCAAATGATGATGTTTTAATTACAGTTTCGTTCAAGAACCATTCAGAGACAATTTTAAAAAGAATTTAAATAATTTTGAAGTGTTTTGTAACTGACATAGGTGACGAAGTCTGCACATGATCATATGTCAAAAGATAATCATTTATACAAAACTTACATCGTTACACTACAATACCCTACATGACTCATCTCCCCCCTCCCCCCCCCCCCCAAAGTGTCAGCAGTATCTGAGGTTGAATCAGGCATGATGTCCTGTATGCATTGTCACTGTTGTTTGGAAACCAGGTATCCTGCTTCTGAATTCAGTGGTACCAGCAGGTTGTGGGGAACTGTACTTGGCGTCATTTTCTTCATCACAGCGCCCATAGGCTGTTGCTTGTTGGCATCATGTTGGACATATGTATCTTCAGTTACTGCACCTTTATCTTGAGTGGTCATGGAGCTGTCCATCTACGTGGCATCTTGTGTAGTGTAGATGGCAGGTTTGTGTCTCTCAATGGATACAGTCATAGGCACAACTCTGATGTCTATTGTATAAGTCTTGTTGCTTCTACCAAGAACTGTGTACAGCTCTTCATACAGTCGCTGCGGCAGCTTGCAAACCACGTCGTTCTATATGAATAAATGATGCAGACGTCTGCATATACAAACAGGTGTCGTTCCCTTTGTTCTCTAGGTGCCACTGCCCGGAGTTTTCGTACGTGAAATCGTAATATGGCGGCAAACTCTGATGTATCAACCATATCATAAGTCACATTATGCATGAACTCCCCTGACAGGTGCAGTGTTTGTCTGTACACTAATTCAGTTGTTGTAGCCTTCTGGTCGCTGTTAAATGGCGTGCAGAAACCACTGAGCCCGATAGGTAATGGCTACACCCCATGAGTAGGCGACGCAGGTGTTTTACTGTTCTGCTCGCTACTGGATGAAAAGCAGTAGTGTGAATGGGCTTAGTGCCCAACAAGCTGGGCAACACTTTAAGTAATTAAGCCTCGAATTGGTGTACTTGATCTCGTGCTCTAATGGCTCTGAGCACTATGGGACTTAACTTCTAAAGCCATCAGTCCCTTTGAACTTAGAACTACTTAAACCTAACTAACCTAAGGACATCACACACATCCATGCCCGAGGCAGGATTCGAACCTGCGACCGTAGTGGTCACGCGGTTCCAGACTGCAGCGCCTAGAACCGCTCGGCCACCCAGGCCGGCTGATCTCATGTATCGTGTTTCAATACACCAAACCTGGCGATCAATTTGCGTAAAAAAAATTGTGCTACTGTCTTGGTTGTAATGTCTGTCATAGCAAAAGCTTTAGGCCATCTTCAAAATTGATCAACACGTGAGAGAGCATGTCGTGGTACATTCAACTTTCTTTTGGAAATAAATTATATGAGTCATAAATGACTATAAGTCCAAATGTCGAAGTTGTCTTGGTGATGTTTTCTCTGGTTTCATACTGAAAGCGTATGTCAGCGGTTTATGGTCTGTGTATAAGTAAAATGTCGACTTTCTAACGACTGCCAGAACTTCCTAATTGCAGCATACGTGATGCACAGTTCTCTATTGTAAGTTGCCCAGTGTTGCTGTGACAGTGACAGCAACAGTAACTACAGTGCCTGTAAAAGGAGAACAGAGAATTGCAGCAGCAGAAGCAGCATCAAGTGTTACGGGTAAACGGAAAACAGCACCTCCTCTACGTATAAATGATTTTTTAGTGGAAGGCAGCAAGATGAAGAAGCCCACGAGAAAAGTAGTGTAACAAATTTCATAACACCTCACCAAAACGTTCAATCTAAAATAAACAACAATTATGTTCTTAAAATTTGCTATCTGAATGTTCAAGGACTAATAGATAAAGAATTTATTGTAAACAGTTTTGGACTACATAACAAATTTGATATTTTCTTTCTGAGTGAACAATGGGTTACTGAGAGTGTACTTCCAGTTGTCAAACTTGATAACTATAATGTAGCAAATAGTTACTGTAGAAAATTGCATATAAGAGCTGGTGTGGCAATATATATTAATCAGTCATTCAGCTGCTCCATTGTTAAGTTGGACCTAGATTATTTATGTGAGGAACAAAACTTTGAAGCCACTGGTATTGTTATGGACAGTTTTAAGTTAGTAATAGTATCCCTTTACAGGTCACCTAAGGGTATCATCAATGTATTTCTAGAAAAATTGGACATGCTGTTAGATGTACTAAGAGGGACCAGATGGTTTCTTTATGACATAGTAATTGGTGGAGATCTGATGCAGATTTTGATATAACAACACATAAACGTACTGTGAGTGAGTTGAAAAACCTTCTAAGACAGTGCAATTTGCACTCAATCAATAACAGGCCCACAAGAGATAAAGCATGTCTTGACAATATTTTTGTCAACTTTAAAACTACAGAAGAATCATGTGATGTTACAGCGATTCCATTTTCAGATCATGACTCTGTATCTTTAAACTATACAAGTAGGTTCTGTATTGATAATAGTAATATTCCTAATCCTGTCCCAAAAGTTATAATCACCACACCTGTCACAGATGACAAAATTGTTCAGCTCTGTAAGTCCCTTGCTGAGAGAGACTGGTTCAACCAATGTCATGGTGACAAGTTATAGTCTTAGTGCTGATTTGTCAGGGAAACTATTATTTGAGAGATTTTTTAAAACATTTCTGACACAATTTAATGACAACATCCTCATAAAGAAATGTAAATTAACCGACAAAGGCTTTACAAACAGGGATACAAACAGACAAAATTCATGGTTCACTAAACAATTATCAAATATGAAAAACCAAGTTATGGTGTTGCACAATATATGTAGCAATCAGAAAACAGAACATGCCAGATTAGCCTATTTAAAATGCAGGAATGAGTATAAAAAAGCCATTGTGGAAGCCAAAAAAGCACATAATTTCAATACCACTGATAACTCCACAAATAAGTGCAGAGCTGCGTGGAAATTAATAAATGGTCTTGCTAAAGATGTAAGAAGCAAAAAATTAATATAAGTCCCCAAAAATTCAATTATTTCTTTATTAAATCTGTTGAAGATGTAGGAAATACTATAATCAAACCTGATATCAGTTCATCAGACTTACTGTCTAAAAATGTTTGCAGAACATCAACAGACGCAGGCACATTTATGTTCTCTGAGGTCTCACTTAGTCATGTCCTAAGCATTGTAAAAAGGTTGAAATCTTCAGACAGTGCAGATATATATGACATATCCGGTAATTTACTAAAGAAAGTAATAGACTATATTGTGTACCCCTTAACATTCTGTATAAATACGCACACATCTGATGGATATTTTCCGGAGGAACTCAAAGTGGCTAGGGTAGTTCCAATATATAAAAAGGGAGATATTGACTCATCTTCCAGTTACAGACCAGTCTCCATAGCCCAAACTTTTTCTAAAATACTGGAATGTGTAATTTACCAACAGCTATCTGTTTATTTTGAAAAATTAGGAATAATTAGTGAATCTCAATATGGTTTTAGGAAAAAGTTGTCTACTGTGGATGCTATAGACTTTGTAGTCAAATACTTACATCAAGTGTTTGAGGATAAGGACTATGCTCAACTCACATTTTGTGATCTAAGCAAAGCTTTTCACTGTGTAAAGCATAAGCCACTCCTAGAGAAACTGGAATTCTGTGGCATTAGACATAACAGCCTTAAATTAATAAAATCATATCTTCAGAATCGTAAGCAAGTTGTTTGTGTAGGGAAAGAAATGTCGAGTATAGAACAAGTCAAGGTAGGTGTTCCACAGGGATATGTGCTGGGCCCATTTTTGTTCCTGATAATGATAAATGATCTGCCGTCATTTATCAAGTCCACCACCATGTTGTATGCGGATGATACAGCATTTCTTCATGCTAGTGATGATTTCAACAGCCTTAAAACTTGTGCAGCAAAGACACTTGACCAAGCATCCTATTGGTTCAAGGCAAATGGATTCCTGCTGAATGAAAACAGAACACAGCAGATGGTTTGTAGTCTTAGAGACAAGCTTCTGTCAGATGATCCAAGTTATGTCAAATTTTTGGGGGTATACATAGATGATAAATTATCTTGGGGTCAACATGTACAATATATTAGTGGTAAGTTGTCAAGAGTTATTTACCTGTTAAGGCGACTTACGGATTGTGTTCCTGAAAAGTATGTTAGAACATCCTATTTTTCATTCTTTCAAAGTATAATAACATATGGAATTATTTTGTGGGGGAATTCTAGCTGTGTACATGACACCTTAATACTGCAAAAAAAGCTATTTGGATAATTACTGGTTCTGCATATAAGGCACACTGTAAATCATTGTTCTGTGAACAGAAAATCATGACTGTTATAAACTTGTACATATACTATGTTCTAATTTATACGAAGAAGAAATTACCAGAAACAAAAACCAGAGAAAATGTACATAGCCACAATACAAGAAGGAATAGATACCTCTATATTCCTTACCACAGATTGTCAAAGTCACTCATCAGCTATGAAATCATGGGGTACAAATTATTTAATAATCTTCCTCAATGTGTTCAAGAATTACCTGAACAATTATTCAAACAAACAATTCATGACTGGCTAGTCCTCCACCCATTCTATGATATAAGAGAATTTATCAACTGTAATATAATACTATAATGTCAACAACAAACCTGTTGTTTCTTTCAAACTATTAACTGTATTTTAGTATGTATATGACATTGTCTATTGCTGTAATGGCCGAATGACGATAAAATTATTATTATTAATTAGCTTGCGACTAAAGAGCGTGAGTGGCTACCACCTGTGTTCAACTTGTTGCTGAATATAGTATCAATAGCTGTAGCTGATGTATCTACATGACCGGAAGTGTAGCCTGTGAAATTGCGTGAGGTAACTGCCTAGCCTCTGCTACTGTGGGTTTTACGGCTTGGAAAGCAGTATGTGTTTGATTTGTCCATTTCACTCTGGCATTCAGTTTCGGTGCGTCCTTCAGAATCTCATTCAGTGGGCTGTTATTAGTGTACGATTATGTATGAATTGACGATAAAAATTAATGATGCCGAGAAAACGACGTAGCTCCGAAAATGTAACAGAACGGAATTATTTGACTACGACATCCACCTTATCTATAGCAGGTCGGATACCATGGGAATCGATTGTATATCCAAGAAATTGGACCTCCACAAAGGTCCATTTTTGCAGGGCTAATAACTAGACCTTGCATACGCAAATGATCAAATGTCTTGGGTAAATGTTGTAGATGTTCCGCTTCCGATGCAAACATCACTAAAATGCCGTTATGTAGACAACACAAATCCAGATCAGATGTGATTTCAACCATAAAGCGTTGAAATGTCTGGGCCACATTACACTGTCGGAAAGCCATTCTCACAAACCCAAAAAGATCGAAAGGCGCTGTTACAGCCGTTCTGTGTATCTCTTCTGGTGCAACAGAAATTTGATAGTACAGTCACACTGAGTTAATAGTAGAGAATATTTTCTTACCGTGTATGTTGAAAGAAGAGTAACTTGTATGTGTCCCAGTCACTTTTTTCCCGCTCTTTGGGAAAAAATGGGTGTTTAACCAATGCAATCATATGTACTCGGTTACTAACAAAAAATCCCTCCAGATGATAACATACACAGAACGCACAGACATGCAGTAATATAATCCCATAGTGCTCAGAGCCAAGCCATGCAGCAATGTATGTCTGTGGCAGCACGCAATACAGGCGTCTAAAAGCTAGCGAAATGAAAGATGCTCAACTACCGGACCTACCGATAGATGGCTCTAGCGCGTGCCGACCAAAGATCATATCATTTAGTGTCTGCCAGAGGTCACTGGTGTCCACCATATCTGAATTTGGCAAAAAACGAAGTGTCAAAACACGGATGAAAATGTTTTTCATTCTGCGCCCTCATGTTGTTGTTGTGGTCTTCAGTCCTGAGACTGGTTTGATGCAGCTCTCCATGCTACTCTATCTGCGCCCTCATAAGTCTTTTATATTGGATGTTCTAGATATCTAAACATCAACATAATGAAGTGTTTCTAATCTAGCGAGAAAAAAACAGTGACAGTTCTGCTATGAAATTCCTAAATTCGAGTGTGTTTTGGAAGTTTGACAAGCTGACCTATAAATCGTTTACTATTAATTTTATGAGTGCTTTACTTATTTGCCCGTATTAAAACCCTATTTAAGATTCAATGGAGGTCAACAAATTAGCTTACTTGCCAAAGCTTTTAACTACAGGTATAATTCGGAAAATCAAGTGTGGAAAACAGTGAAGACGTCTCTTGAAAAAAAAATGTTGATATCGTTTGCTCAGGGGTATCATTACTGACAACAGAAATTACAATAAGCGGAAAAAATTATTTTTCTTTATCTGTAGTGATACATTACTGATCCGCATATATGCTGACACTTTAATTGCAACATGCACTTACGAATTTGGCTCTCTCTTTGATCAGAAATTTAAATGCCGTGATTTTATTAATGCCTGTACGTGGCATGGTGTATTTTAACTGAGTGATAAGGTAGAAGCACCAGTTTTTGACAGTGCTTCAGCCTTTGATACAAGACAAGAAATACTTTTAAATGAGACAAACACGAAGGCCAACGTTAAAGGCTCCTCTTAAATGCATGACTTGTATCATTTGGAAGTTAAGTATAGTAATAATATTATATTGGACTGATCCATGATGATGTAGGAAGTGAAGGAACTTGTTGAAAATAACATCAATCACAGCTGTTAATTTTAAGGTTGGGGTGTCTTAAAACTGTAATTTTCCAGTCTGACACCCCAACAATGACTGGTACCATGGTTTTATTTTAAAACTGAATTCAAAACATGTCAATGATCAAAATTAATTACACTATGAATTACAACCATTGAATTTTATTTCTGTGAATCTTGGTTCCAGTCTTTGACATGGTGTTAATCACTGGAATGACTGGTTGTCATTATAGGGCCCAAGCAGAAAACAAACCTGAAAGCAAAAGCTGCAGAAGCTGGCCAGACAGGCACCCCCCCCCCCCCCCCCCCCCACCCCACCCCAATGGCTGCTACAATCTGTGTGAGACAAGGGTGCCATTATATTGCAAATTTAGTGTAAAAAGTTACATATTGTCTGAATTGGTCCTATACTGATAGGACATTCTAGTCCAGTCGATTTTCTTATCTGCAAAAGTACACTAGCCAATACCAGTGGCACTAAGGTAGTGCCAAATTACAAACTATCCGGTAACAACAGAAGTATTGCTGGACAATGTACAATAAATAATATGTAATAACCTGAGAAATTCAGAATTGGTTTGAAGAAATAGAACAGTATTTGGAAAGAGAGTAACATTTTGAAAATAACAACTGACGCAAGTAGAGTTTTCAGTTCTTATGAAAGCTCGCTAAAAAAAAATTTTTTTTCCCCTCTCCTCCATTCTCAAGGGAAAAATGTGATAACATAAAAGTGCACAGTGGAGATTTGTTTTCTGGTACAGATGTCTGATACAACTATTCCACAGCAAAGCTTACTTTCAATAGATGTGGTACCAGTGCACTCCCATAGGATAACAGAATATTATGTCCTCCAGGAATCACATTGGGTACACCACATAAACTGTACAGCAACTACAATGTTTTGTGAGCAAGTAATACCAGTCAGTATCTTTAATTTTAACATAATTCTTGACTCCCATAATGACCTGCTTATGTGTGTGCTTGTACTACAGGTTATTGGTAAAGCAAATACTAATTGAATAGATCTTCACAATTTTAATACTTTGCAGAAATTCTGAAAAAAAAGTAAATTGTTTTATTACTGTATCACCTCTGTGGTGAATTCAGTGGTACTGGATGGTTTCTTTGAACATTTAATAGAAGCCTTTTTACCTGCTATTGGTTAAGAGCCTTTCTAAGTTCAGTACAGAACAGTCTTTCACATTTTTCATGACATTTGTTATTCTGTACACTAATATTTCTTCTTCTAAATGGTAAATAATGCATTCAGACATTGTTGGTATTAAAGGTAATTCATGAAATAAATTATATTTAAACCAGAAAATTAAAGGTTCCACATGGCACATGAAAAGTACCTGGCTACACCCATGTATGTACAGATTGCAAATTGTCTGTGAATTTGAGTTACAAACTTTTTTAAATAGAAATATGAAGAGCACAATACTTTGGGTCTACAATAACCGAAATGTAAAATACTTTACTTCCCTATGGGAAACTTTGTTCTTTACATGACTTGTGCAACTGCTTTCACTCTTAATGGAAAACTAAATGGTTTATGTTAAAGTTAACTAGCAAAAAGTGTAACCATTGTTACATATTTTCTCTAAAGTAAGATTCTTTAATGTTAATTCCTTCCTTTGGCATCATAACTTGATAATTTCAGTTCCGTATGGGACATATGAACTAACAAAATGAAATGCTTTTATTACTATGACTAAACAAAATCTTTTTAACATGTAGTACACAGTTCATATCAGCAAAAAGTGTAACCGTGTAATTAAGGTAAATAATGATGAAAATTAGGCATGTAACATGAATACTGAAATTTCCTAGATTTCCAAGTGTAGCTGTAATCACTGTATTCTGTACTTTGTAGTGCTAGAAAGATAATTACATATGATTATTTGCATTCTCTAACCCCCCCCCCCCCCCTCAACACAGGAAAATATAATAGAAAGACCTCCTAGCAAAATAAAGACAAAATTCACAATATTCAGTTTTGCCTCACTCAGACCCCCTTATTCTAGAATGGTTCTAAAGTAATAAGAAAGCTTACGGTCAATAGGAACATTGTGTTCATTCTAGGAAGTATTAAAACAAAAATTAACAGAGTAACAATTTTATTGCTCTTATGTTGCAGAGTATCCACAAACATTACTGTTTGAAACATAGGGCCACTGCATACTCCATTAGATCACACCCATCCTATGATTAAACTGTTTTCTTAAAGTGATAAATTGAAGTTAACATAGTTATTGAGGGAAATATTTTCTCACACTGAAAGCCATCTGTCAAATAAGTCTCAGAACATAATTTTTTTCAATAATTTCACACAAATCACCTGTTTTTAATGCAAGTGCATATTTTGTAACACCAAACATCTTAAAATAAGCTTATATAATAAACAATTATAATTTTGTTACAATATCTACACAGGATGTAAAGAGTTAATTTTACTTCAATGTGATTCATCCTTTCAAGTTCATCATTGCACAACCACAAATCTATGTACAAAATAGTTTTAAAAAATCTGTCAAAATGTCTGCATGGAATGTCCCGTTACATAATCTATTCCAATTTGAGCACTATACATGATTAAACAATATTAGTTTATTTAACTTCTGCCTAATACTTGATTTGTTGTTTAAAATTTTCTCAGCGGACATTTTTTTCCATATGTTTTTAAGCAGATGCAGGAGTACAGGGATGCAATCTTACAAACAAGTTGAGTCTGATGTAAGTCCTCAATCCCAATTTCATAATGGTAATCATGACCAAGAGCAGCAGATGGGTAATCTACAATTTTATTTTTAACACAATGCAAAATCTTGGCCTGAATATACTTCTGTCACATATCCCCAGCAATCACAAACATCTGAAACAGTTTCTCGGAATATTCTTCAACAGAGTACACGCAGTCACTTGTTTCAACCAGTTTTCCTCAGTTAACAAAATTTTACAAATGCATTTTTATTGGCCATATTGGCAAAAGCATAGAGAGCATCACACTCTAAGGCAGATTTAACTACTGGTGGCTTCCGTATGTGAAGACAGTCTTTGTATGTGATCTGCCTTGACAGGTGCAATGACACATACCCTGCAATATAATAGAGTATGTTTTGCTTGTGAAATGAGAACTTAATCTTATCATCAAGAAGTGCACACCACTTCTCTACTTCATTTTCTGCAGTACTTTCATCACTTTCTACTACATGCTTCCTTGCATGAAAATCATAAACAGGTGGCAAACAACACACATTAAAATTTGAGCAATTCCCATTCATTGCAGTGACACTGTTTCCCAAGAGCAACTTCCTCATGGCACATTTGAAATGGTATGCATTTGGATTGTTGTTCCAATCACCTCTGGACCGAATGCAGGAAAAAAAGCCCTATGTGGTCTTGTAACAGTTTATATGTTAGCAAATACTTCAGAGGAGATTCAACACTAAGCATAATTGCCAGAGCTATGTGCCTGACCAATTGCATATTGAAAATTATCCCAAAAGCAAAAGTATTTCTTGCATGGAGCAGCAATGGAACACCAATGATTTTTAAGCTTTTGATATAATTTTCAGTGTCTCTGAATATACCAAGCCAATAAGATTTGTTGTCAAGTCTCAGGGGACTCTTATACCCTTTACCTAATGGATTTCTGGAGTTCAGAATATCAAAAATCCTATCAATATAATAAAAAAATTCTACTGTTGCTTCACTTCCTTTAAGATTTGGATCACCAACGCTCCTCAAAAACTCTATACTATCTGCCACGCTAGAACTCATAGTCTGTGCAGCTAATGAAACATTCATTTTTCTATTTACATAACTTATATGTTGTCCTGATAGTTTGTTGGAAAATGTCATACCTTCTTGTTGTACCTTGTTCAATTGCTCAATGAAATGCCATCGAATAATGCCAGTTGGAGACTAAATAGCAGATACTGCTGCTAGACCATTTCTGGCTAACTTAATCATACGACATGTCCAAGATACAATAAACATAGTATTTTTCCACAGGATGAGGAATGTGGCTTTTAAAATCACCCTTGTAAAAGTATAAAGTACAGCCAAGTGAATGTAAAGTGCTTACATTTACCTTGCAGCCATCACATGTAATACCAAACCCTAATGCCAGAACATGAAGCCTCTCTAAAGCAGATTTTATCAGTGTGGCCTGATTATTTGTCTGTACACCATTGATAAAGAAATATGCAATCGGGCATTTAAATTTGCCTTTAATAGAGACAAGCATGAAAACCAGAGCCTCAGATGCCTCTATTACTTCTTTTGACTGAGGCACTTCCCCACCAAAGTCTAAAAAACCTGTGTACAGCTTACTTCCTTGGTCCCAAACTACTTGCTTCCTAATTGCCATACTGTCTACAATTAGACATGAATCACTGAACTGGTCCCTTACAATTGGCTTCAAATCAATGTACTTAAAAACACTTGCCACCCATTTGGAAATCAATGATTTATGGGGCAGAGGCATTAATTTTTTCAGGTATTCATATGCTGCTGGTGAATAAAAGTACACAGCCATCACAAACATTTTTCACATTAGCCGTGTATCTATTACCCTTTGATGAGAGAGAATTGTTCACTAAATTGCACACTGATTCCACTTGTGTTCCTTCTGATGACTGAGGAAGCTATGTAACTTCTCAGGATGATGCCCCTTCTCCTTCAATGAACTTATGATGTCATCCATGGAAAACACTTTCTTCTCTCTTCTTCGAAGTTTTCCACGGACGCACTTCAGTTTACGTTTTAATTCGTGCACAATGTCTGAGAAAAAATTGCAAGTTTCGGTCACCTTGTCTTCCGTTTCTACTTTCGACTGTATACCACAATCAATTACTGAAGAACCAACTGCAGTCTGAAATAAAGAAATAATTTCGTTAGACAGGGTGAGTCACCTAACGTTTCCGCTGGATATATTTCGTAAACCACATCAAATACTGACGAATCGATTCCACAGACCGAACGTGAGGAGAGGGGCTAGTGTAATTGGTTAATACAAACCATAAAAAATGCACGGAAGTATGTTTTTTAACACAAACCTACGTTTTTTAAAATGGAACCCCATTAGTTTTGTTAGCACATCTGAACATATAAACAAATACGTAATCAGTGCCGTTTGTTGCATTGTAAAATGTTAATTACAGGGTGTTTCAAAAATGACCGGTATATTTGAAACGGCAATAAAAACTAAACGAGCAGCGACAGAAATACACCGTTTGTTGCAATATGCTTGGGACAACAGTACATTTTCAGGCAGACAAACTTTCGAAATTACAGTAGTTACAATTTTCAACAACAGATGGCGCTGCGGTCTGGGAAACTCTATAGTACGATATTTTCCACATATCCACCATGAGTAGCAATAATATGGCATAGTCTCTGAATGAAATTACCCGAAACCTTTGACAACGTGTCTAGCGGAATGGCTTCACATGCAGATGAGATGTACTGCTTCAGCTGTTCAATTGTTTCTGGATTCTGGCGGTACACCTGGTCTTTCAAGTGTCCCCACAGAAAGAAGTCACAGGGGTTCATGTCTGGCGAATAGGGAGGCCAATCCACGCCGCTTCCTGTATGTTTCGGATAGCCCAAAGCAATCACACGATCATCGAAATATTCATTCAGGAAATTAAAGACGTCGGCCGTGCGATGTGGCCGGGCACCATCTTGCATAAACCACGAGGTGTTCGCAGTGTCGTCTAAGGCAGTTTGTACCGCCACAAATTCACGAAGAATGTACAGATAGCGTGATGCAGTAATCGTTTCGGATCTGAAAAATGGGCCAATGATTCCTTTGGAAGAAATGGCGGCCCAGACCAGTACTTTTGAGGATGCAGGGACGATGGGACTGCAACATGGGGCTTTTCGGTTCCCCATATGCGCCAGTTCTGTTTATTGACGAAGCCGTCCAGGTAAAAATAAGCTTCGTCAGTAAACCAAATGCTGCCCACATGCATATCGCTGTCATCAATCCTGTGCACTATATCGTTAGCAAATGTCTCTCGTGCAGCAATGGTGGCGGCGCTGAGTGGTTGCCGCGTTTGAATTTTGTATGGATAGAGGTGTAAACTCTGGCGCATGAGACAATACATGGACGTTGGCGTCATTTGGACCGCAGCTGCAATACGGCGAACGGAAACCCGAGGCCGCTGTTGGATCACCTGCTGCACTAGCTGCATGTTGCCCTCTGTGGTTGCCGTACGCGGTCGCCCTACCTTTCCAGCACGTTCATCTGTCACGTTCCCAGTCCGTTGAAATTTTTCAAACAGATCCTTTATTGTATCGCTTTTCGGTCCTTTGGTTACATTAAACCTCCGTTGAAAACTTCGTCTTGTTGCAACAACACTGTGTTCTAGGTGGTGGAATTCCAACACCAGAAAAATCCTCTGTTCTAAGGAATAAACCATGTTGTCTACAGCACACTTGCACGTTGTGAACAGCACACGCTTACAGCAGGAAGGCGACGTACAGAATGGCGCACCCAAGGACTGCGTTGTCTTCTATACCTTTCACATCACTTGCAGCGCCATCTGTTGTTGAAAATTGTAACTACTGTAATTTCGAAAGTTTGTCCGCCTGAAAATGTACTGTTGTCCCAAACATATTGCAACAAACGGTGTATTTCTATCGCTGCTCGTTTAGTTTTTATTGCCGTTTCAAATATACCAGTCATTTTTGAAACACCCTGTACATCCGGGGATGTTGTAACCTAAAGTTGACGCTTGAGTACCACTCCTCCGCTGTTCGATCGTGTGTGTCGGAGAGCACCAAATTACGTAGGGATCCAAAGGGAACGGTGATGGACCTTAGGTACAGAAGAGACTGGAACAGCACATTACGTCCACATGCTAACACCATTTTATTGGTCTTTTTCACTGACGCACATGTACAGGGCTATTACAAATGATTGAAACGATTTCATAAATTCACTGTAGCTCCATTCATTGACATATGATCACGACACACTACAGATACATAGAAAAACTCATAAAGTTTTGTTCGGCTGAAGCCGCACTTCAGGTATCTGCCGCCAGAGCGCTCGAGTGCGCAGTGAGACAAAATGGCGACAGGAGCTGAGAAAGTGTATGTCGTGCTTGAAATGCACTCACATCAGTCAGTCATAACAGTGCAACGACACTTCAGGACGAAGTTCAACAAAGATCCACCAACTGCTAACTCCATTTGGCGATGGTATGCGCAGTTTAAAGCTTCTGGATGCCTCTGTAAGGGGAAATCAACGGGTCGGCCTGCAGTGAGCAAAGAAACGGTTGAACGCGTGCGGGCAAGTTTCACGCGTAGCCCGCGGAAGTCGACGAATAAAGCAAGCAGGGAGCTAAACGTACCACAGCCGTCGGTTTGGAAAATCTTACGGAAAGGCTAAAGCAGCTTTGAATTTTCGGCGCGGTTGCAACAGCTCATGGAAGAGGATGCGTTCAGTGCGAAACTTGTTTTCAGTGATGAAGCAACATTTTTTCTTAATGGTGAAGTGAACAGACAGAATGTGCGAATCTGGGCGGTAGAGAATCCTCACGCATTCGTGCAGCAAATTCGCAATTCACCAAAAGTTAAAGTGTTTTGTGCAATCTCACGGTTTAAAGTTTACAGCCCCTTTTTCTTCTGTGAAAAAAACGTTACAGGACACGTGTATCTGGACATACTGGAAAATTGGCTCATGCCACAACTGGAGACCGACAGCGCCGACTTCATCTTTCAACAGGATGGTGCTCCACCACACTTCCATCATGATGTTCGGCATTTCTTAAACAGATCGTAAAACCGATGGATTGGTAGTGGTGGAGATCATGATCAGCAATTCATGTCATGGCCTCCACACTCTCCCGACTTAACCCCATGTGATTTCTTTCTGTGGGGTTATGTGAAAGATTCAGTGTTTAAACCTCCTCTACCAAGAAATGTGCCAGAACTGCGAGCTCGCATCAACGATGCTTTCGAACTCATTGATGGGGACATGCTGCGCCGAGTGTGGGAAGAACTTGATTATCGGCTTGATGTCTGCCGAATCACTAAAGGGGCACATATCGAACATTTGTGAATGCCTAAAAAACTTTTTGAGTTTTTGTATGTGTGTGCAAAGCATTGTGAAAATACCTCAAATAATAAAGTTATTGTAGAGCTGTGAAATCGCTTCAATCATTTGTAATAACCCTGTACATTACCATGAGGGGTGAGGTACATGTACACACGTGGTTTCCGTTTTCAATTACGGAGTGGAATAGAGTGTGTCCCGACATGTCAGGCCAATAGATGTTCAATGTGGGGGCCATCATTTGCTGCACACAATCTCTGGCGTAATGAATGTCGTACACGCTGCAGTACATCCGGTTTAATGTCGCCGCAGGCTGCCACAATACGTTGTTTCATATCCTCTGGGGTTGTAGGCACATCACGGTACACATTCTCCTTTAACGTACCTCACAGAAAGAAGTCCAGAGGTGTAAGATCAGGAGAACGGGCTGGCCGCCTTATGCGTCCTCCAAGTCCTATGAAACGCCCGTCGAACCTGTACCTCACCCCTCATGGTAATGTACATGTGCGTCAGTGAAAAAGACCAATACAAAGGTGTTAGCATGTGGACGTAATGTGCTGTTCCAGTCTCTTCTGTACCTAAGGTCCATCACCGTTCCATTTGTATCCCTACGTAATTCGGTGCTCTCCGATACACACGATCGAACAGCAGAGGAGTGGTACTCAAGTGTCAACTTTAGGTTACAATATCTCCGGATGTAATTAACATTTTACAATGCAACAAATGGCACTGATTACGTATTTGTTTATATGTACAGATGTGCTAACAAAAGTAACGGGGTTCCATTTAAAAAAACGTAGGTTTGTGTTAAAAAACATACTTCCGTGCATTTTTTTATGGTTTACACTAGCCCCTCTCCTGACGTTCGGTCTGTGGAATCGATTCGTCAGTATTTGATGTGGTTTACGAAATATATCCAGCGGTAATGTTATGTGACTCAACCTGTATATGAATGAAATAACTCAAGGTTTTGATGAAAAAATATTATAAGAAAACTTTGGGGGTGTGAAAACATCATAATAACGTTTTCGACACAATTCGCAGCTTCTGCATTGGATAAATGGGACATGCTTTTTACGGAAGAATTTTCATTGACAACATTCTCCACGCAATCAGTAGCTTCTGCAGGGGGCAAATCGAGCATGGATTCCATGACAGAACGCTAAAAACAAAAATATGAACCTGGATTACAACATTGCTTAGACCTATGTAGCCCATTTGTGTCCGTACGAAATAAATTCACAAAAGTAAAAAGCACACGCATAGCAAGGGAATTAATTAGCTACCTCAAATGGAGAAGCATCGTTGTCACTCAAAACTCAAAATCCTAACAACATGTCGTCGTGGCTGTTTATTTGGTGGCATCAAATGTGTCGGAAAGTCAAAAACTGATGGCACTGCTTCGGGTTTGAGACGTTTCTTCCACGTTCCAGGGCTCAGTACGTAATCATCTTGTCGGAAATGGATTCTGCAAAGAAAACTGCAAGACGTAGGATTAAAACCTTTCCGCTTCACGGAAGTAATCCACTTCTTTAGCAGCCCTGGGTGCTTTAGAGGAAACCTGTTCAAAAACATCGAATTAGCAAACGCACTAAGTCTTTATTTTTATCGTATTGTATCGGTAGTCCTATTACCTGTGAAATGGTAAGTCACTTTCCTTATTCCATCGCTTCGTACAGTTGAAAGCGGAACAAGAAATCACCATTTCGATATTCTTTATACACCGTAGAGACCGAGAGAAACTTCCTGTCAAATACGAATATGGCGGACAATACAGACGACAGTAACCAGCTGGTAGAGCCATCTATCGGTAGGTCCGGTAGTCGAGCATCCCTCATTTCGCTAGCTTTAGACGCCTGGCACGCAATGCCAACTCCAGAGATATTTCTACTCAGCCTTGTAGTGTTTGTGTTTATGTAGAGGAAATGTGCAGGCATTGCATAGTTGTTGAATATGAAGGTAAAACGACTTGATGTCCCAGCTCTACGAAAACTGCTTGCGGCCGAAAACAAAGTCGTAATAGATTTATGGAAATGCCTGCCTATTCCGGGACAGTACGTACAAGGTAAGAAATTTGAGATGACGAGAGTTTTCGCAGGGATCTTTAAACTTCAGAAAACTACAAGTTAACTCAAAAATTCATTAGTAGTCTCTTACTATATATTCAATAGGATGACTGACAGATTTAAAGACTTTTTGGTCCTCAGACGCGATCATCCTGCTCAAAGCCCGAGAACATTTCAGTCTACATGTGCGCCAGTAGAATGTGAGAAGTTACAGGACGAACAATAACAAACATAAACAAGCTAACCTAAAGGCTTTAATGAATTGAAGCAGGTTACTTCATTAGCTTTTGTACATTGATTAGAAACTTCAACGTAGTTCAAAATCAGATTTCCTAACGTTTAATGTCTGCACTGCACACTAGGTTTGATATTTCACAGGGTACAGTAATAACATTATTTATGAATAATGTATAAAAACTTTCCGTTTGTTCACCCGAATATTGCTTATGTTACGCTAGAGTCTGATCTTGAAATCTTGTATGGGGGCGACAGACAGAACTGTGACAGCCCATCAAAAACACAGTCCATTGTCTCCTTTACCCTTATGAGCTTTCCGTTTCCAGTTAATCTCAACATAAATTTTGTAGTTAAAGTAAATAATTTGTAGAAGAAATATGAGGTGTATAAGAAGTACACACTATAATCCTTAGAAGTTGGTTTGGGGAAGTCATGACGTTGATCCATTGCAGGTCCTGTGTGGCTGGAAAACAACAAAAAGTATTTCTCACAAGGAAAAAATAATCAGCAGGGAAAGTTACACTTGACTGAAAAGTCTGAGACCTAGTGATGTGGTGCAGCTTGATGAGACCTGTAATCATATTCGTGAGAGTGATATTTTTAATCCCGGTTCTGCCATACGGAGTGAAGTTTTCCACAGCTTGTTTAAATAGTTCATGATGGACACTAGGATAGATCCTTTAAAGGGGCACAGTGTATACCTTTCTCCAGCTTGTGCTTGTGCTCCATCACTAATAACTTCAGTGTTGATGAAATATTAAACACTAATTTTTCTTTTTCATAAAAAAACTGAAACCTATAGTTTAACTGGAAGCTAAAGTCTGAGAAGAGAGACTAAATTAAAGTCTTTTTTTTTCCATCTTTGATGGTGGAAGAAGTTATAAAAAGGCTGTAAAAACAGCAGAGGAAACATTCAGCTACTAAAAATAGAGGCTCCTTGTTGTGCTTGTTTTATTGTCATAAATGACTTGGGTGGACATTTCTGAATCTGCTGTAGTGGACTACCAGTTAAGCTGCTGGAGAAAACACTATGGAACCTAGTTGTCAAAACAAAATAACGCATGGTTGAACGTGTTTACTAACAAAGAGAATTACAGATTTAGGAGTCAGGAAGTATTGAAAACTGTGATGAAGCCATTCATATAGCGGTATTGTTAACAATCAGTGTGGCCACTATGTCGTTATACAGTGATGCAAATAAGACTACCACTTATGTAGATATCAGGACCCCAGTGGGAATAAGAAGTTTTGAATCAAGAGATTATTCATGTGATTAACACCTTCAAACCTATATTGAAAAGATCTGACCACTGTGGGAAAATGGGAATTTTCAGTGAGGGTTTCATTAATACTTCAGAATACATAGTGCATATCAAAAAAGATTGTCACAGTACATTTGTTGACTTAATCAACTTGCAACCAAACTGGGTATAAAGGAATGGGTCGACAGAAGCATCCGATCCCACACGTCGGCTTTGACCTGTGACATAAGGGTGTTGTCGTGTGTGACGTCATGACGGCGCGGAGTTTGGTTTGAGTGTGGCTGTCTCCAGTTCTGTTTTATCTTATTTTATTTACTTTTCTGATCTGTTCGTTCTATCTAGTGAGATTTATTTTTTTTTTTAAATTTAAAAACACTTATTACTTATTTTAATTATCTGTTTCCTTGAATTTCTGTTTTAGTTTATTACATTTATCTTTGTGATCTGTTCGTTCTATCCCGTGAGATTTTTTTTTTTTTTTAAAAAGACAAAAAACACTAATCGGCTACTGAAGCATCTTTATCTTCTATGGGTTGTAGGGGTTACGACCCCTGGGGAGGTGGGTGGGTATTCATGCATGGCTGTCTTCACTTACACGTTGTAGCTACGCAAGGCGTCTAAATTTGTTTATATTTAGTTTGCCCCCCACCCAAAACACCCCATTTCCCGCGCTTGTCCCGTTAGTGTCATTAGGCTTCTTGTGGAAAGTGTGTGTGTTTGTTTTTGTTTCCGCCATATTTGTGACGTCATGGGTCAAAGCGGACGGGTGGGATCGGACGCTTCCGTATTTCCAAAGGAATATTCAATACAAGATGTTGGCTTTAACCTATGACCTAGGAAACATACAACAAATGCCATAAATAATATCTACATCTTTATTTGGCAGAAGAGAGTAGCTAGCACCACTACTAGCCATTTCTGTTACGGTTCCACTCACAAATAGAGTGAGGGAAAAATAACTGTATAAGAACCTCTGTTCGAGCCCCTAAGTTCTCATATCTTATCTTCATGGTTCTTAACATGAAATGTTCATTGATAGCAGTATAAACATTCTGCAGTCAGCCTCAAATGCATGTTCTCTAAATTTGTGCAATAAAGTAGTGCCTTGCAGAAAGATCCTGCCAGGAATTTCCCTTCAAAGTTCACAAAGCATCTTCATAATGCTTGCATGCTAATTGAACCTACCGGTAAAAATCAAGCAGTACAACTCTGAATTGCTTCGATGTCTTCCTTTAATTAGACTTAGTGGGAATCTCAAATATTGAACAGTACTAAGAATGGGTCGCACTAGTGTTTTATATGCTGCATCCATTATGGATGAGCTACACACTCCCAAAATTCTTCTAACAAGACAAGGATGAACCTTTCCCTACTAGCAACCTGATGTGCTAATTCCAGCTCATATTGGTTTGCAACGTTATGCCTAGATATTTAATCAAAGTACCTGCATCAAGCTGCACCCTACTAATGCTGTATTTAAATTGTACGGGACTGTTTCTTCTGCTCATCTTGTTAACTTACATTTTTCTAGATTTAGAGCAAGCTGCCATTCATTAAACCTAGAAATTTTGTCGAAGTCATTTTGTATATTTCTAGTCACTTGATGATGGCATCTTTGTGTACGCCACAGTGTCATCAGTAAACAGCTGCAAATTGCTTTGCACCCTGTCAGTAAGGTCATTTATGTACGTAGAGAATAAAATCAGACGTATCCCACTTCTCTGGAGCACGTTGACGATACCCGTGTCTCTGGTGAATATTTGCCGTTGACAACTACTTACTTGGTTCTATTACTTAAAAAGACTTCGAGCCATTCACATATCTAGGAACCTAAACAATATTTTTGGACCTTTGTCTACATTCTGCAGTGGGGTCCATGTCAAATACTATCCAGAATTCTGGAAATTTGGAATCTCCCTGTTTCCCTCCATCCATGATTTGTAGTATTATAATCAAACTTGTAGTGTGTTCAAGAATTCTGCTGCACACCGATGTTGAGGAAATTGTTCTGTAATTATGTGAGTCAATTCTTTTACCTTTATTATCTAAAGGAGTCTCCTGTGCTATTTTCCATTAATGTGGACTTTTCACTGGGTGAGAGATTCATGGAAAAATGCGGGCTAAGTAAGGGGCCAATGTCACAAAGTTTGGAGTGGCTAAAATGTGATAAGTAATGATTTTTTGAAACAGTTCAAGCTGCAGATCAGTCTGTCACAACAACCAGTTTTTTTTAGTTTTACGTTTGTTATCTTTGCCAGCAAACAACAAAATTGTGAATATATGCTCTAAAATGGGATGTCACAGCAACCATTATACCTCTATATCATAGTATCAGTGCATGTCCTAGTACATCAGTCCCCTTTTGTTTGGGCTTCTGTCACAGTCTGTACAAGACTACTGTATAATGATGGTAGACTTTGCAGAGAACACTTCTGTTGCCCAGGCTGTTCATTTATTTATTTGCATTTTCTTTCAATGGAGCCATCATCTGCATGTACATCCATCCTCTGCAAACCACTGAGAGACGCATGGCAGAGGGGATGTCCCATTGTGCTAGTTATTATGGTTTCCTCATGTTCCATTCACGTATGGAGTGTGGGAAGGATGATTATTTGAATGCCTCTGTGCATGTAATAATTATTCTAACCTTATCTTTACAATCTTATCATTTCATTTCATATCCCTAGAAAGTGTTGCACCCAATTATTTGTATGCATTGCCAATTCCAACAGTGACCAATTGATATTATAGTCATACGATAGTACATTCTTTTGTTGTATGAAGTGCACAGTTTTACATTGAAGTGCCAAAGAAACTGGTATAGGCATGCATATTCAAATATGGAGGTATGTAAACAGGCGGAATACAGCAGTGCAGTCGGCAACACCTGTATAAGACAACAAATGTCTGGTGCAGTTGTTAAATTGGTTACTGCTGCTACAGTGGCAAGTTATCAAGATGTGAGTGAGTTTGAATGTGGTATTATAGTCAGTGCACGAGCGAAGGGACACAGAATTTCTGAAGTAGTGATGAAGTGGAGATTTCCTGTATGACCATTTCACAAGTGTACCGTGAATATCAGGAATCCAGTAAAACATCGCTGCAGCTAGAAAAAGATCCTGCAAGAACGGGACCAGTGATGACTGAAGAGAATTGTTCAATATTACAGAAATGCAACACTTCTGCAAATTGCTGCAGATTTCAATGCTGGGCGCTTAATAAGTGTCAGTGTGTAAACCATTCAATGACACAACATCACTATGGGCTTACAGAGCCGAAGGCCCACTGGTGTACCCTTGATGACTGCATGACACAAAGCTTTATGCCTCGCCTGAGCCTGTCAACACCGACATTCTCCCCCCTTCCCAAGTGGGCTCACCACTCTTTGGCGGGTTCGTGCTTGCTACCATGGGGCCCCAACCTTTGCAGCATTTTTTCCCTTCTGTGCTGCATGTATATCCTCTTGCTATGCTTTTCCCCTCACTTGGGGAACATGTCTGGGACGTTACTGAGAATGTTCTGCATTGTCTGTCGCTGACATAAGAACAGTCTCACCTTTGTTTTTCGCTCCCTTTTCCTTTCTTTGTTTCCCTTCTCATCTTATTTCTCCACTTCTCAGTTTGAGGTTCCTCTTTTTCTTCTTCCTCTCTGTGCGCTCCTGAAAGCCGGCTCAATTGTCTGATGTGTAACAGGTGACTGGGCAACGCATGATTCCGAGCCCCAGGTTGACAGATAGGGTTTGCACATACTCCAGGTACAGGCCAGACCCATGGATGGATGATTGCCAGAGCTGCAACCTTCTAAATTACCGATTGGTCCCTCTGTCAGGTGTTCGGGAGGTGTGACGTGAGGTGTGAACAGTCACGTAAGGTGGGTGTGCGCTGTTGTGAAGGGGCCCCCCAGTTGGAAGGAGTGTGCCATCAGAGGCAGTGGCAATCATGTGGGATTTTCTCGCAATGAGTTAATCATCTTCCCAATCAACATCTACAAAACGTAAATGTAATGAGGCTAATGATTCAAAGACCCTTCCCACCACACCACGGTTCCTCATGGTCTCACATACTGAAGACGGTCAGTCCTTCGCCACGGTAAATCCATTTGTTATTCAGAAAGGTGTTGATGCAATTGCCAGCCCTGTGAAATCCTTCTCTTTTTTATGGAATGGTACTTTGCTTTTGGAGACTACTTCTGGTTCTCAAGCACAAGAACTGCTTGCTCCCTCGCTTCTCCATGACTACCCTGTTCGTGTCGAGACCCATAGAACTTTGAATTCTCCCCTTCGTGTAATTTACACCAGGCTGCTCAACAGTCCAACAGAGGCCGGAATCCAATCTTACCTCTCTGATCAGGGCATGATAGCCATCCATCATGTAATGCAAAAGGGTAAATCCCCCTTAGTGGCTAGGATATTATGTGCTGCTACCAGTGTCATCGTTTCAACCACACTAGAACATCTTGTCGACACCCTGCCAAATGTGTCATCTGTTGTACGGATGCGCACAAGGGCAGTTGTCCCCCTCCTTCTCCCTTCTGTATCAACTGCAATGGCGGCCATGACGTCTCCTCTCGAGATTGTCCCGTGTATCTTGATGAGTGGGCTGTCCAGAAGATCCAGGTAAATGAAAAAGTTCCTTACCCAGTAGCTTGCTGGCTAGTCGCAAATCCTGCATTCTCCCATCTGGCACCTATAGTTCTCTCTTCATGAAGGACATGGCCACGCAGACGTGCATCCTCCAATTCAGCTCTGAGGTTGTGAAACTGCCCAGTATCAAGGTACCATCACCATCAGAATGTCCAGCTGTGCAACAAGCCGTCAAACTCTTACCTCAAGGGGCAAAGCTACCAGTAGGCTGGATAGGACAGGAGTAGTATTCCCATGAAGACTTTCTCTGTCCCTCCGGCCAAACAACACCCAAATATTCCTCCAACCAGAAAGGCTCAAATTTGTCCACCAAAGGCAAACGGTCTTCTCCTTCACCAACTCGAAGATTGTCTTCAACGGTGTTGCCACGTGATAACCTTAGCCCGGCCAGCTTCTGTGTCACCAGATCACACCACGAACCATTTCTCAGTGTTGGACACCATGGAGTAGGATCCTCCTCCTGTGCCCTGTAGTAGTGACTCTTCACCAGCTGTCACACAGCACTTGCTTTTAGTTTCACAGCGTCCGCTTGTACTCTGCCTTCAGAGAACGAAATTGCGCCCTCATGACCACTTTGAGCTTTCACATTTCCTAAAGATTTGTTTTGACCTTATGGCCTATAGGCCTGCGACACCTGCTGGAGAACTGGTATCCGTACTCTGTACATGTGAGTCTTCTGTGACCATCAGCCCTGTTTCCTTCAGCCATTTTTAAAAAACCGCATTTTCAAGGTGCGTGTGGGTTCTGCCTTGTCGGCACCTTTATCCAGGAAAACAGTGTGCCTCAGGGTTCTGTTCTGAGCGTCGTCCTCTTTGCTATTGCCATTAACCCTATACTGGCCTGTCCCCCGCCGAGCATCTTCGGCTCCATTTTTCTTGATTATTTTTCCATCTATTGCATTTCTCCACGGACCTGTCTCACTGAGTGGCGTCTTCAGTGATGTCTTGATTGTCTTTACTCCTAGAGCATCGACAATGGCTTTCGCTTTTCCACTGACAAAACTTTCTATAAATTTCTGGTGATGCAATTGGTTTCTCCCACCACCTTTGCATCTTGAGCCTTTTGCCCGTCCATTCGTAAAGCTACGAAATTCCAGGGGACCATGATTGATAGGAAACTCTCTTCGTCCTCCCATGCGTCTTTTCTGGCAGCCTGCTGTACACGGTTCCTCAATGTCCTACGTGTCCTCAATGGTACTTCCTGAGATTCCAGTCGAACCACCCTATTCCGTTTGTTACTGGCCCCTTGTCCTTTCGAAACTCGACTATAGGTGCTTTGTTTATGCTTCTGCATGTCCATCCATCTTACGCCATCTCAACACTATCTACCATCATGGCATCCGTTTGGTCACGGGCACCTTTTACAGTAGCCCGGTTGAGATTCTGTTTGCTGAAACTGCTGAACTGTCACTGTCCTACTGCCGTGACTTTCTTCTCAGCAGGTATGCATGCCGTTTGTCTGCCATGCGTGGCCACCCATCCTATGCCTCCTATTTAGATGATTCCTTTGATTGCCATTATGGGGCACATCCATCTTCACTGTTATCTCTTGGAGTCTGCTTTCGTCACTTTCTACAGTGGCTTAACTTCACACTACCTGCACCTTTCCGGTGAGTGAGAACCCTTCACCACCTTGGCTTTGTGTAGCAGCCCATGTTATCCTTGGCCTTCATTCGCTTCCTAAGGACGCTACTCCATCCTCGGTCTATCACCTTCAGTTTCACGACCTTCACATGGAACTTCATGATAGTACCTTTGATGGCTCTCGGCCTGACCGTGGGGTCAGGTGTGCCTTCGTCATTGGCACCCGTGTCTTTCGATATCGGCTTCTGGAACACTACTCAGTATTTACAGCTGAGGTCTTCGCCCTGTATCAGGCCATGGAGTACATCCAGCAACTCAGTGTTTTAGATTGTATCCTTTGCTCAGACTCACTCAGTGCCCTTCAGAGTCTGTGTGAACTGCGCACCACCCATCCCTTAGTGCAGTGGGTTCAGGAAAACTGTCCCTTGCTCACTCTTGGTGCAGCCAGTGTGATGTTTCTGTGGGTTCCTGGTCATGTCGGTCTGCCAGGAAATGAGGCTGCTGATGCTGTTGCCACGGCTGCAGTCCTCATCGGCAAGTTTCTATATTCCCTCCGATGATCTCCGTGTTGTCATCTGTCAGGTGGTGGTGTCCCTTTGGCATTGTCCTTGCTTGATGGGAATAAGTTCCGGCTTATTAAGTCTGTTCCAGTGGCTTGGATGACCACCTCTCGGCCGTCCTGCCGGGAAGAGGTCATTTTAACTAGGTTGCCTATTGGGCAATGCCTTTTTAGCAAGTGGTGCTACCCCACCACTTTGATTGTGCCCAAGTTTTAACTGTCCGCCACTTCCTGATGGACTGCCCAGTTTTTAACCGTTTACATTCCCGCTTTGGTTTGCCATCTGAGTTCTCGGTTCTTTTAACAAATGACATGCAGGCTGTTGACCACGTTTTACTTATTATTGGCCAAAGGAATGTGGTGAAAGCAATTTAATTTTTAATTATGGACCTCTGTTTCTGTATGGTGTCTTTTTTTTAGCCCTTTTCCATGTGCCTGTTTTTAGCCGTCTTCTATTATGTTCATTGGGACTGACCTATAGTTGTTTTTTAACTAATCTCTTATAGGTTTGACTTGGCTGCGTATGACCCCAGTTGTTTTTTGCACCCTAAAGCAAAGCAAAACCAAACCAAACCACAAACTGACATTGGACTGTTGATGACTGGAAACATTTTGCCTGGTTGGACGAGTCTCATTTCAAATTGTATCGAGCAGATAGATGTTTACGGGTATGGACACAACCTTATGAATCCATGGACCCTGTGTGTCAGCAGCGGACTGTTCAAGCTGGTGGAAGTTCTGTAATGGTGTGGGGCGTGTGCAGTTGGAGTGATACGGGACTCCTGATACATCTAGATACAACTCTCACAGGCAACACATACGTAAACTTCCTGTCTGATCACCTGCATCCATTTATGTCCATTGTGCATTCCAATGGACTTGGACAATTTCAGCAGGACAATGCGACACCCCACATCCAGAATTGCTACAGAGTGGCTCCAGGAACACTCTTCTGAGTTTAAACACTTCTGCTGCCACAAAAGTCCCCAGACGTGAACATTATTGAGCATATCTGGGATGCCTTGCAACATTGTGTTCAGAAGATATCTCCACCCCCTCATACTCTTATGGATTTATGGACAACCGTGCAGGATTTATGGTATCAGTTCCCTCCAGCACTACTTCAGACATTAATCGAGTCCATGGCATGTCGTGCTCTGGCTCTTCTGTGTGTTGGTGGAGGTAGGTGTACCAGTTTCTTTGGCTCTTCAGTGTACATTTCGAAACATTTAAACCAAGTTGCCAATCTCTGCACCACTTTGAAATGTTATCAAGATTTGACTGAATATTTATGCAGCTTCTTTCAGATATTACTTAACTATAGACAACTACATCATCTGCAGAAAGTCTGAGGTTACTGTTAATATTGTCTGCAAGGTCATCAACATACAGCATGAACAGCAAGGGTCCCAACACAATTTCCTGGGGCACACCCAAAGTTATTTCTACATCTCATGATGACTGTTCATCCAGGATGACATGCTGTGTCCTCCCTAACAAAAAGTCCTCAATCCAATCACAAATTTCACTTGAGGTACAGTGTAATAGAACTTTTGACAGTAAACATAGGTGTGGTGCTGAATCAAATGCTTTTTGAAAATCAAGAAATACATCTATCTGACTGCTTTCATCCAAAGCTTACAGTATGACTTGTGAGAAAAGTAGAAGTTGGATTTTGCATGATCATTATCAGAATCCATGCTGGTTGGCATGGAAGAGGTCATTCCGTTCAAGATACCTCACTTTGTTTGAGCTCAGAATATGTTCCAAGATACTACAACAAATCGATGTCAAGGATATTGTATGGTATTTCTGTGGATCACTTTGATACTATTCATGTAGACCAGTGTTACCTGTGCCTTCTTCCAGCTACTGGGCACAGTTTTTTGTTCGAGGGTTCTATGATAGATTATAATTAGAAGAGGGGCTAACTCAGCCACAAATTCAGTATAGAATCTGATAGGGATTTCATCAGCCCCAGGAATTTTGTTCAGTTTTAATGATTTCAGCTGTTTCTTGACACCACTGAACCTAATACTTATGTCATTCATCTTTTCAGTGGTACAAGCATTAAATTGGGAAATTCTCCTGGGTTTTCCCTTGTAAAGAAACATTTGAAAATGGAGTTAACAGTTTCAGATTTTGATTTGCTGCCCTGAATTTCAGTTTCTGTCTTGTTTACTAGGGACTGCACACTAACTTTGGTGTCACTGACAGCCTTTACATATGACCAGAATTGTGGTTGGTTTTCATGAAATTTCATTTGACACTACTCTGCTACGATAGTTGAAGGCATCACGAATTTCTCTCTTAATAGCCAAAAATCAAACAATGGTAAAACCAAGAGGAATCTGCTGGCTGTCAGATAATTCCATCTCCAAACATAGCCACAGTGATCCCATTCCAGAAATCCAGCAAGACTGGAGGGTCAGTACTCAAATCCTTAGGCCCATCCCAGAATCTCTCCCCAGATTCCATCTCTCTGCACACCCCTACCACTGCCCGCTCTCCTACATTGTACATGCTTCCTAAAGTCCATAAACCTAACCACCCAGGATGCTCCATTGTGGCCATTTACTGTACCCCCACTGAGAGAATCTTTGCTGTCGGAGACCAAAACCTTCAACCTATTACCCAGAACCTACCCTTCTATATAAAGGATATCAATCATTTCCTCCACCGACTCTCCACAGTTCCTGTCCCTTTGCCACACGGTGTCCTGCTCGTCACTATTGATGCCACCTACCTGTATACTAACATTCCTAATGGCGTTGGTCCTACAGTTATTGAACACTACTTTTCCCAATTCCCAACTGATTCCAAAAGAACAACCTCCTTCCTAGTCACCATGACCATATCATCACCCACAATTACTTCTCCTTCGAAAGCATTACCTACAAACAAATCCGTAGTACGGCTATGGGCACTCGTGTGGAAGCATTACCTACAAACAAATCCGTAGTACGGCTATGGGCACTCGTGTGGCACCATCCTATGCCAACCTATTCATGGGCCGTCTAGAGGAATCTTCCTGAAAACCCAGAATCCTAAACCCTTCACCTGGTTTAGATTCACTGATGACACCTTTGCTATCTGGATCGAAGGTGAGGACACTATCCACATTCCTCTAGGATGTCAACAACTTCTCCCCATATACATGTTATGCTGTAATCTCCATTCTGTCGGAAGTTTCTTAACATTGACTGTCTACCATGCAGGTTTCCTCCCATTGTGAACTGTTCTACTCGGTATATATCAATCCAGTGCATGCTCAACTATTCTTTTAAACTTCAGCCGTTCGTTCCTTGACATGAAAGATTCAAGTTCCTCATTGAGATATGATAATACTGATTTTTTTAAATCCAGTTTACTAAACATATATACCTTTACGCTTGTTTTAGTTGCCCTTTGTGTTAATAATTGTTGTCACAACCTCACCATGGGCACTGATTCCAGTTTCAACGTGGGCATAATCAAAGAGGTCAGTGCTATTTGGTGCCATTAGATCCAGTGTATTTCCATCATGAGTGGGGTTCTGAACTATCTGGTCTAGGTAGTTTTTAGAAAAGGCATTAATAATGTTTCACAGGATGTCTTATCATGCCCACCACTAAGAAAAGGTAATTTTTCCAATTAATCATTGGTTTATTAAAGTTTCCATTGGTGATTGCAGTATGATTGTGGAACTCACGTACAAGTGAACTGAAGTTTTGTCTGAAGTTTTTAGTTGCATCAAGAGATGAGTCTGGTGGTCGATAGAAGGATCCAATTACCATTTTATGCACACCCCTGATACTCAAGTCTTGCCCAAACAATCTCACATGCAGCTTCAGTTTGAGTGTTTATTTTCTACTGCAACAAATACACCATCTCCATTTCCATTTGCCTATCCTTTCTATATACACTTAAATTTTCCCAAAAATCTCACTGCTATCAATGTAAGGTTTCAACCGGCTTTCTGCACCTAGTATTAAGTGGGACTTCACTGGTTTTCATGAGCACTTCAAACTCTGGCACTTTGTTGCAAATGCTTTGACAGTTAACCATTGGCCTTTTAACTATCTGAACTGTGGGAGACATTTCTGTTGATCTTACGCTGATACTTCTCAGTTTCCTACAGCTATCATAATCTGGATTTGATGAAGAGACACTTAATCTAAAAAGCCCTTGTTTGCACCCCAAACACTATCAGCTGCCTGAGTAGCAGCCTATGACATGTAGTGTATATCTGACCCATTTAGGGGGACCCCACAGTCCTCATCCCTGTCACGTAAGTCCAAGAAGTTGCAGCCTAGCTTGTCGCGAACTTTCAAGGCCCCTGGTTCAGTCCTTCCATTTGACTTAAAGAACAAAAGGGCCACAATCGTTTCTGGAAACAACGCTGCAAATTGTGAGCTTTGTTGAAACTCCATGCACAGAGGTGGTCTTTAACCTCCTCTGCCAGTCACTGGAATGATCCAGGTATTACCATGGAGCCCAGATGATGGGTATCATATGTTTTAACATGCACCGCAGTCTGCAGTTGGTTGCACCTTGTTCCCTCAGTGGCTGCTGGAATAACCTCTTCAACAATTGAACGAGGCCCCCAGGCATACACACTGAATGCACCTGGTGTCCTTCACCTTCCCTTGCTGCCATTTCCCTAAGGTGCACCATCATTTGCCATACATTTGAACTGCTGACAATTAATAGACCCCTACCCTTTCCCGTTTGCTTCCTCTTGACACTGGGCAACACAGGTTTCCCCAAAACAGGTGAAGTGAGACCCACTGGCTCAGTTTCAGTGAAAGACAGCATCTCAAACTTGTTTGTTAGGGCGATCAGTACACCAGCCTGAGTCCTCTATGGTCCCCATCCTCCCCTTACAAACACTGAGATCTACCATTGACATGCCACTCACAGTCAATTGATTGTTTAATGACATATCCTGTACTTTCCACAGAGGAGACAGGTTCCACAGGAGAGTGCCTCTGGTGCCGGTGTCACAGATACATGACTCTCAGGAGTTCTTCCAACACACTGATTCACAACAGCTGCCAATCATTTGACAGTAGTCAGGGTGATTTCCAGCTGCTTACAAATGTCAACCACCCCATCCCTGGTTCAAGAACAGCAGTCACAGTGGGGTTGCATTTTGGCTGGTGCAATTTATCATAGGACAGTGAAAAAATAACTTTAAATGAAGCCTGCTGATTATCTTTTAATCTTTTTCAAACATAAAAAAATAGTATGACAATAATTGTACTTAGAAAATGTGTTATATACTGCAATTGTTGCGTCTCTAGTTATCGCTTTACAGCTGATATGCTACTGATTCATATTAGAATTAAAAATTAAATATAAACAATTTTCTGTCAGGAAAGATTTTCTTAGAGAATTTCATAGTATGTTAAACCAAATCAAACCATTAATACAAGGGCTTCTGCCTCTCAGTTTTAATGCTGTTGTTTTCTGGAAATTGGAAATAGTTAAATTTTGTCCTGGTCTTGTGATCATGTACATCACTGCACTTCATAAATTTGGTTGGTTGTTTCATAAAAAAGTAACAAATTTAAATACATATAAAGAATATGTTAGTAGGTATTTGTGCTGCACGAACAATTGACAACAGGAATCTCTATCTCGTGGATAAGTCTTGTTGCTCTTTTCTGTAACAGCTATATTCTTTTGAAATGGACATCAGTTTTGCAGTTCTATAGTTTGCCTCACAATTAACAAAGGGGCAATTTCTTCAGTATTATACTATTCTCACATTTGTCTAGAAACATATTTGAAAGCTGGTTAAAGAGATATAAGGAACTTCTGATTTTTGCCACATACAAAATTAATGTGGTTTGTTCCCACACTTCTGTTGCTGAGATTTTACATACATTATTCACATGAACATCTTTCGCGAGCAATAGCTATGTTGGTGTGCAACCCTTTGTCTGTCTTGGACAGTGTATACCCAATTGCACTATTTGAGATTGTGAAAAACACTACTTTCAATTGAACATAATCCAACAGCTTACCTCTCTAGAAACCCAACCTCTTATAAAAATGTCTGGTGTTGTAACCACTGCATGAGCTTGCTGTGTCTCTGCTAAAAATCACCTGAACCACAAGGAATATATACACCTCAAAAACAACAACTTCAAGATGTGCTGCATGTTGATGAGGTGATTAGGTGTTAAGGTAAAACAGTCTGAAGCTGGCAGCCTCTGGTGCATCTGCCCCCCACCCCACCCCACCCCACCCCAGCAGGTCCGGGGGTAAGAATAGGCCCGAGGTATTCCTGCATGTCGTAAGATGTGACTAAAAGGAGTCTCACACGTTTCGGCCTTTATGTGATGGTCCCCTGTAGGGTTTGACCTCCATTTTTCAAAATTTTCCCAAACATTGAGCCAATTGGGGAAGGGTGCCTTACATTGTGCATCGTGCATTGAGATTTTTAGCCCACTTTCTCCTCATTGCATTGCAGTCTTGCCCATTCTCCATCTTGGGCTTGGACACCTACCTGGGTGCGTTTTCCACCATGCACTATTCAGTGTCACTTTCTGTGTCCAGGATGACCATTGACTTCTTTGTACCTCATATCCAGCACAGTAGCCAGTCCTTTACGGTGGGGCTGCCGTGTACCCTGTTGGTTGTAGCCCCCTGACAACACAGTGATCGCACTGCTGATGCCTGCGCCATTAACTCCCCACATATGCCAAGGAGTAGATGCCTCTCACCCTGGGACATCGGGACTCCCAGCAATGGCCATCCTGCTAGGTGGCCTTTGCTGCGGCTGGGTGGGGCCCTTGGAGAGGGCTCCTGGTCATTGTGGGTGGCATCAGGGCAGATGACAGTGCCAGCAGTCTCTAAGCAGGCAAAATTTGACTTTAATGCTAAGAAATATGACCCCAAGTTGTTCCCCTCTCTGGCCACACCATGGGAGGAATGTTAGGCTAAGGATGGTAATGAAGCTTATTCGCCCCGGTACCTGGTATTTACGAGAGTTGATGGGGAATGTTTCATGTCCATGAAGCCTCATTTTTTTGTGGAGCATTTGGAGAACAAATTTGGGGAGGTGGAGGGCTCGTCCAAAATGCGCTCTGGGTCAGTTTTGATAAAAACAGCATCCTCTGCCCAGTCACGGACATTACTCACTTGTGGCAAGTTGGGGGATGTTTCTGTCACCAGCATGCCCCATAAGAGCTTAAATATGGTCCAGAGTGTTATATTCCGCAGGGACCTACTTTTGCAGTCTGACAATGAGCTGCACGCCAATTTAGAGCGGCAAGGTGTTCATTTCGTCTGGTGCGTCCTTCAGGGTCCATGGGGTAACCAGGTTGCCACTGATGCCTTCATCATGGCCTTCTAGGGTGACACATTGCCTGAGAAGGTCAAGGCATTTATCCCTCTCCCAATGCGGTGCTTTAAGTGCTAGAAGGTAAGCCATATGTCTTCCTGCTGTACTTACAGCCCCACATGTCAAGATTGTGGATGTCCACCGCATCCCAATACTCCATGCACCCCACCTCCCATCTGTGTCAACTGCGGAGAGCATCATTCACCTTGCTCACCAGTCTGCAGGATTGTACAGAAAGAGAGGAAAATTATGGAATATAAGACCCTGGACCAACTGACCAACACTGAGGCTAGGAGGAAATTTGAGTGCCTACAACCTGTGGCTATGACCTCCTCATATGCTGCTGCTATGAGAACAGTTCTCACCCCATCAGTTCCTCAAATTCCTGTTGGCTCTCAGAACCGAGAGACTACACCTGCTCCCTTGATGGTGGGGGGCACTTCCCTTCGTGTTGCTCCCGCACCACCTACTTTGGGAGAAACACCTCCTCAACCATTGGGGATTTCAGTCCCCACTTCTGAGCTAGAGAAGCATAAGACTTCTTTGGCTCCTCTCGCTAGGAAGGGGTCCCTTGGGTCACTCCTTTCCCGGGTTTCTGCTAGTGGAAAAGATGATACCTGTAAGCGGCTGAAGAGCCAAATAGCAGCTGTTCGTAGGGCTTCATGCTCACCCTCAGTCCCGGAGACTGATTCAGTGAAGGCCTCTCAGCCAGGGAAACCCAAGGAACAGTGCGAGAAATCGAATAAGTAGGCCCCTAAGAACAAGGGACTTGTGGCACCCACACCACCGCTATCTACAAGTTCTGTGTCTGAGGATGGGGTGGAGATTCTGGCGTCCGCTGAGGACCTAGATCTTGCCGGACCTTCAGACACAGTGGATATAGACTGCTCAAGCAAAAAGTCGGCGGCAGTAGGTGACCTTGAGGTGTAAAGTGCCTCATTGAATGTTCCATGCCTTCCCAGTCTCACGATGATGTCATCGTCCAGTGGAATTGCGGCAGTTTTTTCCACTGCCTGGCTGAGCTATGGCAACTGTTAAGCTTTACACCTGCTTTCTGCATTGCCCTCCAGGAAACCTGGTTCCTGTCAATGCAAACCCCTGCCCTCTGCGGCTATAAGGGATATTACAGGAACCATAGTAAATATAATTGAGAGTCAGGTGGAGTTTGCGTTTAGGTCCTAAACTCAGTCTGTAGTGAACCTGTGCCCCTTCAAACCTCTCTTGAAGCTGTGGCTGTCAGAATATGGATGGTGCAGGAAATAACTGTTTGCAATTTATATCTTCCTCCAGATGGTGCAGTATCCCTGAATCTGTTAGCTGCACTGATCAACTCCCTAAACCTTTCCTACTTTTGGGAGATTTTAATGCCCATAACCCCTTGTGGGGTGACATCGTGCTTACTGGCTGAGGCAAAGATGTCAAAACTTTACTGTCTCAGTTCAACCTCTGCCTCTTAAATACTGGGGCTGCCACACAGTTCAGTGTGGCTCAAGGTAGTTACTTGGCCATTGATTTATCAATTTGCAGCACACAACTTCTCCCATCTATCCACTGGAGGGCACATGACGACCTGTGTGGTAGTGACCATTCCCCATTTCCTGACAATGCCCCGGCATCAGGCCCGAGGATGCCTCCCCAGATGGGCTATAAACAAGGTGGACTGGGAAACTTTCACCTCTGATGTCGCCATTGAATTTCCCCCACGCGGGAACATCGATGCGGTGGGTAAGCAGGTGACTACAACAATCCTTTCTGCGGCAGAAAACGTGATCCCTCGCTCTTTAGGGTGCCCCCGGTGACAGGCAGTCCCTTGGTGGTCACCGGAAGTCACTGAAGCAATTAAGGAGTATCGGTGAGCTCTACAGCGGCATAAGTGGCGTCCTTCCCTGGAGGAGCACCTCATAGCATTTAAACAGCTTCTTGCTCGCGTTCGCCGACTTATCAAACGACGGAAGCAGGAGTGTTGCGAGATATACACTCCTGGAAATGGAAAAAAGAACACATTGACACCGGTGTGTCAGATCCACCATACTTGCTCCGGACACTGCGAGAGGGCTGTACAAGCAATGATCACACGCACGGCACAGCGGACACACCAGGAACCGCGGTGTTGGCCGTCGAATGGCGCTAGCTGCGCAGCATTTGTGCACCGCCGCCGTCAGTGTCAGCCAGTTTGCCATGGCATACGGAGCTCCATCGCAGTCTTTAACACTGGTAGCATGCCGCGACAGCGTGGACGTGAACCGTATGTGCAGTTGACGGACTTTGAGCGAGGGCGTATAGTGGGCATGCGGGAGGCCGGGTGGACGTACCGCCGAATTGCTCAACACGTGGGGCGTGAGGTCTCCACAGTACATCGATGTTGTCGCCAGTGGTCGTCGGAAGGTGCACGTGCCCGTCGACCTGGGACCGGACCGCAGCGACGCACGGATGCACGCCAAGACCGTAGGATCCTACGCAGTGCCTTAGGGGACCGCACCGCCACTTCCCAGCAAATTAGGGACACTGTTGCTCCTGGGGTATCGGCGAGGACCATTCGCAACCGTCTCCATGAAGCTGGGCTACGGTCCTGCACACCGTTAGGCCGTCTTTCGCTCACGCCCCAACATCGTGCAGCCCGCCTCCAGTGGTGTCGCGACAGGCGTGAACGGAGGTACGAATGGAGACGTGTCGTCTTCAGCGATGAGAGTCGCTTCTGCCTTGGTGCCAATGATGGTCGTATGCGTGTTTGGCGCCGTACAGGTGAGCGCCACAATCAGGACTGCATACGACCGAGGCACGCAGGGCCAACACCCGGCATCATGGTGTGGGGAGCGATCTCCTACACTGGCCGTACACCACTGGTGATCGTCGAGGGGACACTGAATAGTGCACGGTACATCCAAACCGTCATCGAACCCATCGTTCTACCATTCCTAGACCGGCAAGGGAACTTGCTGTTCCAACAGGACAATGCACGTCCGCATGTATCCCGTGCCACCCAACGTGCTCTAGAAGGTGTAAGTCAACTACCCTGGCCAGCAAGATCTCCGGATCTGTCCCCCATTGAGCATGTTTGGGACTGGATGAAGCGTCGTCTCACGCGGTCTGCACGTCCAGCACGAACGCTGGTCCAACTGAGGCGCCAGGTGGAAATGGCATGGCAAGCCGTTCCACAGGACTACATCCAGCATCTCTACTATCGTCTCCATGGGAGAATAGCAGCCTGCATTGCTGCGAAAGGTGGATATACACTGTACTAGTGTCGACATTGTGCATGCTCTGTTGCCTGTGTCTATGTGCCTGTGGTGCTGTCAGTGTGATCATGTGATGTATCTGACCCCAGGAATGTGTCAATAAAGTTTCCCCTTCCTGGGACAATGAATTCACGGTGTTCTTATTTCAATTTCCAGGAGTGTATGTCTTGACCATATGGTGCCATACATCACCTTCCCAAGTCTGAGCAAGGATCAAACGTGTTTTCGGGTACCAGACCCCCAACAGGAGTTCTCGGTGTTAACATAAATGGCTTGTTATCTACTGATGCAAACACAATTGCCGAGTGCTTTGCTGAGCACTATGTTCAAGCCTCTGCATCAGAGAATTACCCCACAGCCTTTTGCACTTTCAAACGGTGGCTGGAAGGGAAAGTCCTGTCGTTCACTATAAACAACAGTGAATCCTATAACACCCCATTTACAGAGTGGGAGCTTCTCAATGCCACTGCACATTGCCCTGACACAGCTCCTTGACCAGATTGGATCCACAGTCAGATGATTAAACATCTCTCATCTAACTACAAACGATATCTTCTCGTCGTCTTCAACCGGATCTGGTGCAATGGCATCTTTCCATCGCAATGGCGGGAGAGCACCATCATTCCGGTACTTAAACCCGGTATAAACCCACTTGATGTGGATAGCTGTCGGCCCATCATCCTCACCAACGTTCTTTGCAAGCTGCTGGAATGTATGGTGTGTCGGCAGTTGGGTTGGGTTGTGGAGCCTCATGGCCTACTGACTCCATGACAGTGCGGCTTCTGCCAGGGTTGCTCTACCACTGATAATCTTGTGTCCCTCGAGTCTGCCATCCAAACAGCCTTTTCCAGATGCCAACACCTGGTTGCTGTCCTTCTTGATTTACGAAAAGCGTATGACTTGACCTGGCGACGTCATATCCTTGCCACATTATATGAGTGGGGTCTCCAAGGCCCGCTCCCGATTTTTATCCAAAACTTCCTGTCATGTAGTACTTTGTATGTCCAAGTTGGTGCCTCCCATAGTTCCCCCATATCCAGGAGAATGGAATCCTGTAGAGTTATGTATTGAATGTATCTCTATTTTTAGTGGCCATTAATGGTCTAGCAGCTGTAGGGCCGTCGGTCGCACCTTCTCTGTATGCAGACAACTTCTGCGTTTCACACTGCTCCACCAGTACTGGTGTTGCTGAGCAGTGCCTACAGGGAGCCATCTACTAGGTGCAGTCATGAGCTCTAGCCCATGGTTTCCTGTTTTGTGTCGCTTAGTCGTGTGCTATGCACTTCTGTCGGTGTCGCATCGTTATCCGGAACCAGAAATTTACCTTAATGGTGATCCACTCACTGTAGTGGAAACATATCAATTCTTAGGTCTGATTTTCAATGCCGGATTGACTTGGCTTTCTCACCTTCGTCACCTTAAGCAGAAGTGCTGTCAGCAGCTTAATGCCCTCCGGTGCCTGAGCAACTCCAACTGGTGTGCAGATAGCTCTACACTGCTGCAGCTCTACAGAGCCCTTGTTCAATCCTGCTTTGACTGTTGGAGTCTGATTTATGGTTCAGTGGGGCCCTAAGCGTTGCATTTACTCGACCCAGTGCACCACTGTGGTGTTTGCCTAGCGACAGGAGCTTTTATGACGAGTCCTGGTGACCAGCATCCTGGTGGAAGCTGGAGTTCCTGCATTGCAGTTTAGGCATGCACAACTGCTGGCCAGTTACGTTGCACATGTACATAATTCTCCTGTGCATCCGAATTATTGTCTCCTTTTCCCACCCAGACAGTTCATCTCCCACATTGGTGGCCCAGGTCAGGGCTTCCAATTGCAGTTCATGTCCAATCCCTTCTTTCCGAACTGGACTCCTTGCCTTTACCACCTATACTTGAGGTCCATTCATGTACACCTCCATTGGTATACACCTAGGCCACGGCTTCACGTGGACCTTTCACATGGCCCTAAGAACTCAGTTAACCTCGCGGCTCTCCACTGCCACTTCCCCTCGATTCTTGACATGTACCGAGGCCATGAAGTGGTTTACACCGATGGCTCGATGGCTAATGTTCACATCGGCTTCGCGTATGTCCATGGAAGACATATTGAACAGCATTCCTTGCCCGATGGCACCAGTGTTTTCACTGCCAAGCTATTGGCTATATCTCATGCTCTTGAGCAGATCCGTTCTCGCCCTGGGGAGTCGTTTCTTCTGTGTACTGACTCCTTGAGCAGCCTACAAGCTATCGACCAGTGCTACCCTCGTCATCCTCTGGTAGCGACCATCCAGGAGTCCATCTATTCCCTGGAATGGTTCAGTCATTCATTGGTGTTTGGCTGGACCCCAGGTCATGTTGGAATCCCAGGCAACGAACTAGCTGACAATCTGGCCAAACAGGCTACACGGAAACCACTTATGGAGATAGGCTTCTCTGCAACTGACTTGCATTCAGTACTAAGCTGAAAAGTTTTGCCACTTTGGGAGACAGAATGGCGCAACCTTAGTACGCACAACAAACTGTGTACCATTAAGGAGACTGCGAATGTGTGGAAGTCCTTCATGCGGGCCTCTCGCAGGGACTCTGTGGTTCTCTGTCAGCTCCGCATTGGCCACGCTTGGGTGACACACGGCTACCTCCTGCGCCATAATGACCCACCTGAGTGTCGGTGCGGTGCCCGGCTGACAGAGGCCCATATCTTGGTGAGCTGCCCTTGTTTGGCTGCCCTGCGATGGACTCTTCAGTTACCGGAATCGTTGCCATTAATTTTATCTGACAGCACCTCATTGGCTAATTTACTTTTACGTTTTATACGTGACAGTGGGTTTTATCATTCTATATAAGTTTTTGTGTATGTCCTTTGTCCCTTTGTGTTCTCCACTCTAATGCTTTTAGGCTGGATGTTTTAATGTGTTGCAGAGTGGCTGGCTTTTCGTTTTTATTCTTGTGGTCGGCCAGCCACGGTCATCTGCTATCTTGTTTTTATCCCTTCTACCTGTTTCTTGTTTCTGTGGTTTTCCTTTACTGTTTTGTCCATAGTAGTGTTGGTTGTCCTATCGTTCTTCTGATTCTTCCATTGTCCTATTATTGTGCTGTACGTCTCCTTTCTTTTCTTCTTTCCATTGTGTAACTATTTTACCAGGAACAAGGGACCGATGACCTCGCAGTTTGGTCCCCCCCCCCCCCCCCCCCTTCTTTAAACCAACCAACCATGGTTAGCTGCTTCGATATAATGGAGATACACCCTGGGGAGTTACATGAAGAATGGAAAATCTGGCTGTTGTGGAAGTGCAGAGTTACATGAGGAGAGACAGTGCCACATGGGAAAAAACTGCAATGTTTGTTCTAACCTTCAACACCCTGCCCTGTAATTACCTGAACTTATTCTTGCAGATAATATCCGTCTGAAGGTTCTACTGTTTGGTCCACATTCAGTGTGAGCTTCAAATGTCAAAAGGTATGGTCATACCACTATGTCATGTAACGGAAGGGCTGCATGTGGAAATGTGGAGGCTCAGTTTATGAACTGGGCAACTCTTGTATACTACTCCTGAAATGTATAAACGGCTGTGGGGATCATCCAGTATGGAGCTGGAAGTACAGGGTTTATAACAAGGAAAGATAAATTGAGGAGTTGAAAGTTGAGATGCATACCCTATGATGAAACTAAAAAAAAGCTTTCAATGCTATGCAGCCTCTGATGTCTGCTACCTATTTTGCATCAGCCCTCAAAAAGCCAGTTGCCAAGCATGTTGCCTCCACACAGACCCAGACCACAGATTCAAGTTAAAGTACATGTTCTTGTCACAGTACACATGGAGAAAAGCTACATTTGATCCTGAAGCCATTCAGAAGTCCTCAGTGGGGAGCTAAGCTCGACCACATACCACTGCACATCAGATGCCCACTAAGCTATCCTCTCTAGCCATACAGCCAACTCCTCTTGTAAGGAAGGAAAAACATTGCACAAAAAATAAATGGAAGAAAGTGGCAGCCAAACTATTGGACCAGTGAGCACTCTTCCTTTGTGGTAGTGTATTTACACTAAGGAATAGTGATATCTTCATGGAGGAACCGGAGAGCTGGATACCAACTAAAGGTCCCCGTGACCTCTCCAGTAAATCATCAACGCCAAGGGCAAGGACCATCGGTCACTCCCACAGGGACTTCTGTATTGCAGTGGAACATAAATGGATACCAATCGCATTTGGAAGAATTATAGTTCCTGGCCAAGGAGAAACAATTTTGTATCTGTTTAGAAGAAGCTCATTTTAAAGTCACCATGACATCTGAGTTAAGGAGCTTCCATTCCTACAGGAAGGGTGATCTTCCGCAAATGGGGCTAAGGGTGGGGTAGCTGTTTTAGTCAATGACAGATGCCATTGCTCTTGTGTCCCTGTTACCATGAACATACAAATAGTTGCAGTGGAATTAAAATTACTGTGTGTTCTTTACATCTTTCACATCTGTGCTCTTGTGGCACTCCCCCGCCCATTCCTCCTTAAGAGTGACAACATTGCACACAATGCACTGTGGGACTCAGCGACCACTTCCTCTGAGTGTCGAATTATTGAGCACCCATCCATTTAGAGTGTATCTGCCTGTCCTAGAGCTACAGTATAATTTTCAGCCATTGACCTTCATTCTTGCTACCCAGCTGTTGTAAACTCAGCTCAATTGGGAAGTGACCACAGATCTGCACTCCAGTGACATTTTTCTGGTATGGATACACCTGCTGACTCAGGCTGCAAAGATGGATGCTTCAGAAGGCAAACTGGTTGTGATATTGTTAGCAGGCCATCTTCAAACGACAGAATGTCAACAGGAGCTGGTGGACCATGTCACCTGAATGATCCAATGAGCTGCCGCCAATTCCATTCCCCAGACTAACAATCACCTCAGACAATGGCATGTCCCTTGGTAGAATGAAGAACGACACTTGCCAATCAAACTCAGATGTGCAGTTTTATGGCAGTTCAGACACCGTCCAACTCTAAAAAAATTTCGTGCCTTCACACTTTTGAGAGCAAGAGTGAGACAACTCCTATGCGAATAGAAGAATTCTGGAAAAGAATTTATAACTTCCATTAAGCAGTCCAGGTATTCAATAAAATGGATTTCAGGAAAGGGCAGTACACCTCCCCTTATGGCCTTGTTGAGAAATGGAGTCATTGTAGATGCACCTAAAGAAAAGCTGAACACATCCAGGAAAATTCCTAAACTTCATAAGTTCCATAAGACTGTGGAGATGAGGTAGCTTCACTACTTGTCCTGTAGTGAGGTGGTCACCAATCTTCCCTTCTCAGTGTGGGAACTGGAATCATTTCTGTCTGCAGCTAGAGACACTGCTCCACCAGATCAGATTCTTTATGTCATGCTGTGTCATCTGTGCCTTGGAGCCAAAGACAAACTCCTATCATGTTTCAACTAGATCTGCTTTGATGGACAGTACCCCATCACTTGGAAGGAAGCAGTATTAATTCCCTTTTGGAAACCAGGCAAGTATCGTGCCTGCCTAAAAAGTTACCTGTGGGACAACTTAATTCTGCTGGAGACTGTAATACAGGAGTCTCTCTCTCTTTTTTTTTTTATTATTTATTTTTTTTTATGCTGCAGCCATTTAGTTGGTATGTTTTTTGGTCGTGGAAGAGTTCACGACACCACTTGGAGATACAAGATCCTTTGCTAACTTCAAAAATGGGGACTATGCAGACACCTGCTGCCTCGTATTCAATCCCTTCTCGATGAGAGTTGCCTTTGCTATATTTGGTGATTCCCTGTTTGATGGCTTCGTTCAGGAGAATGTGGACCCCCAAGGTAGTGCATTCAGTATCATACTGTTTGCACTCACTACAAATGGCCTTGCTCCTGCAGCAAGAAGACCTTAAAAGTTCTTTGTGTGTGGATGACATTGCAATCTTCTATTCTTCTTCCAATCTTGTGACGGAGATGACAAGGCAACTTCAGCGGACCATAAGGAGACTGGAAACTTGGAATTTAGGTTCTCACATAGGAATACTATTTGTGTCAATTTTCACTATGTTTATCACAGTTTTCACCTTCTGGAGCCAAAGACTGGGGACACTGTTTTAAATTTTAAGGACAAGGTGTGCTTTTTGTACCCACTGCTTGACTTGAAATTAACCTGGCTCTTGCACCTGAAAGACCTCCAAACAAAGGGCTTAAAATCATTGTATATTTTGGAATGCCTTTGTGGAAAGGTGTGAGGAGCTGACAGGTCTTGCCTTGTGCAGTTTTATAGTTCATTTGTTACATCACAGTTTGATTATGGTGGCATGGTTTATGGATCTGCCCATATTTCATATCTCAAGATGTTAGATGCTGTCCAGCATGAAGCCATTCACATATCAAATGGAGTCTTTTGGACCAGTTCAATTCAGAATTTATATACAGAGGATGGTGAACCACCACTCGGCATTCACCACCACCTCCTGGTTTGACAGACTGTTACAATCTTTGTGATATTTTTTGTGGTGCTCCACCTCAGCTTTGAGAGGCTGTTCGGAAGTTGGCTTCATGTGACCAAGCCATTGGGGATACATACTATTGACTGTCTCATGGACCTGGCATTCCGGTCCAAGCTGATGGATGTGGCAGGCATGTGTGAGTGAGATGTGCTTGCTTGTGTGAATGAATGTGTGTATGAATGTGTGTACATTTCCTTTTCTGAAGAAGGCTTTGGCTGAAAGCTAAATCTGTAACTGTCTTTTCATTGTGCTTGTCTGCAACTCAACGCAACATCTTGACAGTAAGTAGCAATCTATCTTTCCCTTGTATTGTTGTATTACAACCTGGAATTTCCATTGTTGGATCGGAGCCAGTGCCTCGAAGATTTCTGCGGGCACCACGTATGGCACTTTGAACATCACCACCAATGAAGAATGTCCAGGTGGCCTACCAATGAAGACCACCAGGATGGTGGTGTTGGTGGCAGGCATCTGGGCACTAGTCTGCTAGTTAGTTGGTGCCAGGCATTAAACCAAGTTGTTGATAGATAGCTTTGCTTTTAAACATTCTGTGTACATATACACATGACCATGTTGGACCTCTGATTATATTTAGCCGTGGCTGCCACAAGTTGTCAACAGTTTAGCATTTCTTCATCCACAAGTTGAATGCAATATATTTATGTAAAGTGCACTTGTGTCAACTAATATTTTGCTTGCCTTTCCAGATTCCTACAGTGACAGATCCTTTGGTCACTTTCCACTCATTAATCATTAGCAGCGAGGATGTAACATTTGGTTCCTCAGAACATAACGGTTACCAGCTCAACAAATTTCCACTGTGATGACTTCAGAGACCCAAAGTGGTTTCAAGCCTGACACACTATGAGAAAACTTAACCCCCCCTCCCCTCCTTCCCCAGCAGCTCACAATTGTTTTGTGATACACTATGAAAAAACTTGTAACCCCGTGGCTCACAAGTGTTTTGTGAGTACTTGGTTAGCTACCACAGGGCCCCAACTTTTGGAGCATTACTTCCTTTGCATGCTACTATTCCTTTCCCTCTCTGCCTCTCCATTGAATGGTTTTCTTGATGCTGACCCTGCTTGGACCTGGTTTATGATCAGGCTTCGAGTTTCCACTTCTTGTGCATTCTACAACACATGTTCCCCCTTTGTTAGGTTTGGCATGCCACCAATTTTTAAAAATTCTCGAAAAATCATGCAGGGAAGGTCACCCACTGTGGTGTCTGCTCCACCTTTGTGCCTTTCCATCTGTGCACCCTTCCCTTTAATACGGTAATACACCCTGAACCCAGCACAGTAGTGATCCCATTGGGAGGGGGGGGGGGGGGGGTTTGTCAAGTACCTGCACAATGGTAGCTGCCTGATCACACAGTGATTGCATTGTTGGTGCCTGAGCTAAAACCTCCCCATTTATCCCAAGGAGTATGTGCCTGCCTTGACTGGGGCACAGGGACTTCGGGCAACGGATTATTTGCCAGGTAGCCGTTGCTGAGGCTGGGTGGCACTCATGGGGAGAGCCTCCATTTGGAGTGGGTGGCACCATGGCAGATCAGCTGCAAATGAAGCAGATCAAGTTATCTCCTGCTGGTGACCTTACGGCCCCAGCAGTCTCTATGATAGGACAGTCCTCTTTCAAAGGAGAGAGATATGACCATAAAATGTTCTCTCCCTGCTACGCTGTGGGAGGAACGTACAGCTAAGCAGCAAGCAGAGCAATACTCTCTGCAGTACTTGGTTAGTACAAGGACAGGTGGTGATTCTGTCTCGGCCATAAAGGGAGAACTTAGAAGACAAGTCTGGGAAAGTGGCAGCCATCTCTAAAATGAAAAGTGGATCAAGTTTGATCAAAATGGTATCCCCTGCCCAGACACGGGTACTGATCGCTTGTAACAAGCTGGGTGACATACCAGTGACTGTCACTCCCCACAAGAGACTAAATTTAATTCAGAGGATCATTTTCCACAGAGATCTGCAATTACAATCTGATGATGAGCTACTTGGCAACTTGGAGTGAAGGGATTGTACACATTTTCCGTGGTATATGTAGGGGGCCAAAAGACAGTGTGGTTGCCACCAGTGCCTTCATCTGGCTTTTGAGGGTGATTTATTGCCTGAGAAGGTCAAAGTGATGGTATACCAATGTGGTGTGAAACCATATGTTTCCTCCCCTGTGTGGTGCTTCAAGTGCTTGAAATTTAGCCACATGTCTTCCGTTTCAAAGCCCCATCTATATAGAGTGTGGACAAGTGCTGCATGTGAGTGCTCCCTGCGCGTCTGTGTCAACTGTGGAAAGCACCATTCTGTCTGCCCACTATATTGCTTGGTTTCCCAGAGAGAAAGAAATACCAGAATACAAGACTCAGTTACCGAGAGGCCAAGAAGGAGTATGAGCAGTTGCACCCACCATGTCAAACAGTGTCGTATGCTGCAGCTATGATGACATCGCCCCCTTCGGTGACGGTACTCCTGCCCATTACACCTCCTACAGTGGGTTCTGAGGGCTACTCAGTCATGCCTGCCTCCATGATGGTTGTGATGTCCCCTCTTGCTGCTTCCCCCACATCGACTTTGGGATCATGGCTTTCCGGCCACCAGGGACATTGGTCCTCACCTCCCAGCCAGAGACAAATCACTTTCCTTTGGCTTCTCTTGCGAGGAAGGGATCCCTTGGGACACTTTCTTCCAAGGTTTCCCTAGTCTACTACAACTGGACACCAGCCAGTGGTTGAAGAAGTTACAGACTGCTAGTTGCAGGGCTTGGCGATCATCATATTTACCTGAAACTGATTCAGAGAAGCCCTGGCAATCATCAAAATCCTCTAAGAAGAGGAAAGAGAAGAAAATGTCCTCCAAGAAGGGCATTCCATTGACCCCCTGACATTACCAGATCCCTCCTGATCCACTCCTGTGGCTGAGGTAGAGATTACAGCAGCCCCTGAGGCCCCAGTTCGCACCAAGCAATGGAACCTGGAGCCTATGTATATTGTTGCCATAATACCTCAACCAGTGACAGCAGGTGACCCTAAGGCATAACCTGCCCCCTTGGTCCCTTCGTGGCCTCACTGTACATCAACAACTTTACTCTCCAATGGGATTGTAGTGGATTTTTCCATCACCGGGCTGAAGTATGACATCTTTTAAGCATTTCACCTGCCTTCTGTATTGCCCTTTGGGAGAGCTGGTTTTCAGCTATGCAGACCCCAGCCCTTCGTGGATACTGGGGATATTATAAGAATCTTGCTGCCTATGACAGGGTGTTGGATAGAGTGTGCACATATGTTCTAGGCACTCTATGTAGCAGATTCATACTTCTTAATACACCTTTGGAGGCTGCAGCTGTTCAGTTAAGAGCATTTCAAGGTATTATAAATGCAATGTTTATCTCCCTCCCAATGGTGAATTGTCTCAGAACATACTGTTTGCATTGATTTCTCAGCCCCTCCACCTTTCCTAATCTTGGGCGATTTCAACGCCCAGAACTTTTTGAGGGGTGGAACCATGGCCATTGACATTGGTAAAGACCTCAAAAATTTACTGGCACAACTTGACTTTTGATTCTTGAGTACTGGTACCCCTACACACTTTAGTGTGGCACATGGACCTTCTCGACCATTGACCTTTCAATTTGCAGCCCTTGTCATCTTTCATCCATCCCCTGGAGGGTCCATGATGACCTGTGTGGTAGTGACAATTTCCTGGTATTTCTGTCCCTCCCTCAGTGTCGCTCCGCTGGATGTCTACCTCTTACTAAATGCCACCTGGAGCCATATAATGCTCCATCAGCGAGTGGAAATTTGTCAGTATCCTAGTCCACTGCCCTGATACAGCCCCAGTGCCAGATTGCATCCATAGCCAAAAGTTCAAGCACCTACCAGTGGACTGTCAGAGTCATATCTTAGCTATTCTTAAATGCCTCTGGAGCGAGGGTCAGTTCTCATCGCAATGACAAGAAAGCAGCATTGTCCCAGTACTAAAAGTTGGTAAGTACCCACTAGAGATGCACAGTTATCGCCCAGTAGGTCTCACCAATGTTCTCTGTATGTTGCTTGAATGCGTGGTGAGCTGGCAACTATGTTGCCTCCTTGAGGGTGGTTTTCGCCAACGTCTTTGCAGTACTGATAATCAGGTTTACTTCGAGTCTGCCATCTGAACAGCTTTTGCCTGGTGTCAACACCTTATAGCTGTCTTTGACATGCAAAAGGCTTATGACACCACATCTTTGTTACCTAACAGAAATAGGGTCTCCGGTGTCCACCCCTGATTTTCATAACTTCCTGTCGCACTCTACATTCCAGGTTCGTGTTGGTGCTTCCCATAGTTACTCTCATAGCCAAGAGAATGGAGTCCTGCAGGGCTCTGTATTAAGTGTCCCTCTCTTTCTGGTAGCCATCAATGGTCTAGTAGTAACTGTGGTCTCCCCAATATCACCCTCCTTGTATGCTGATGACTTTTGCATCTACTATTGCTCCTATAGTGTGGGTGTCGCTGAACGTCAACTGCAAGGCACCATACAAAAGGCGCTGGACTGTGCCCTCACCCATAGCTTTCGATTTTCCGCCACAAAGACTCACGTCACACTTCTGTCACTGTCGTACCACTCACACATTCAACCAGAACTTTCCCTTGATGAGACTTATTTGGTGGAGGCTTATCACTTTTTAGGATTGCTCTTCGATTCTCGGTCAACATGGGTTCCCCATATTCGCCAGCTTAAGTGAAAGTTCTGGCTGCACCATAATACATTTTGCTGCCTGAGTAACACCAGCTGGGATGCAGATTGCACTACTCTTTTGAAGCTTTACAAAGTCCTGACACCATCCCACCTCAATTTTTGGCATTACCCTCAGCATTGCAGAAACTGGATCCAATACACCACTGCGAGGTTTGCATTGTGACAGGAGCCCTTCAGACTAGCCCTGTGAATAACTTACTTGTGGAGGCTGAGGTCCCTCCTCTATGGATCAGGTGCCAACAGCAGCTTGTCAGTTATGCTACCCATGTTCGCAGCTCTCCTAAGCATCTGAACTACCATATCTTCCTTTCAAAGACGGTAATCCATCTCCCATATGACGGACTCGATCAGGGATTACAATCGCAATCCACATTCGGTCTCTCCTGTCTGAACTTCAGTTGTTACTCTTCCACCTCTCCTCTGGACACACTCCCATACACCTCCATGGTGCGTCCCTTGGGCACAGCTTTGTGTTGACCTATCACAAGGTCCGAAAGACTAGGTTCATCCCAAGGCCCTCCGCCGCCAATTTTGCTCCACCCTTGGTGCATCCCAGGGTTCAGTATTAGTCTTAACTGTTAGCTCGATGGTTGCTGGTCATGTAGGCTTTGCTTATACTCATTACAGATGGCTGTAGTGTTTCCACTACAGAGTTGGTAGCCATCTCTCGGGCTCTTGAACATATCTGTTCGTGCACTGGTGGGTCCTTTCTGCAATCTGTCTACTAGTGCTACCCTCGCCATCCCTCACAGTCATTCCTATCCAGGATTCCCTGTATGCCCTTGAACAGTGTGGACACTCGGTAACCTTTGTATGGACCACATTGGGATCTTGGGGAATGAACTCACTGATAACGTGGCCAAACTGGCCAGATGTAGGTGCCTAGAATATGGAATGGCTTGCTCTTACTTCATCAGACAAACTATGGGTGATAAAGGAGACTATGAATCTGTGCAGTCTCTTGCAAGGACTGTATTGTCCTTTTCCAGCTCCTCCCTGTGTTAGACTCCTAATCTCCCTAACTCACTACCCCTGGTGTTAGGAAATGATGCCCCTACAGCTGACTTAGTTTTAAGTTTTATTCATGAAGCAGACTTTTGCTACCCTCCTTGAGAGAGGACCACTTAATCTTCTTGGTCCATTGAGGGGTTGGCAGAACACTCTGTTGCCTCCTCTGCCTAGACCAGACTGCAACTGTCTCTGGGCTTGGTGGTCCAACCCAGTCCTCACCCTACCTGCTCTTTTACTCTTCTCCCCCTCCCTTCCTCTCCTCTTGTGTGGTCTGTTATATTTGCTAATCTTTTGTCTCTCTGTGCTTCTCTTGCCCTGTCTGTGTTGCTAGTTTTTCCAATGCAGTCTCGGAGTAGAGTACCTCTGGTAAGTGGCGGGGGCGGGGGTACATATGTCCCCTCATTACACTCTGCTTTCAAGGGCTTCCAGCTGCTCCCTAGATAGGACACCTTGCATGCTTTTCTTCCTCTTTCGCCCTTTCTTCTTTTTCTCACTTGTCTCAGCTTCACTCACATTAGGGTTTTCTTCTCCTGGGTTGTGTGTGGTAGGCTACATCCGATCTACCAGTCTTCAATAATTTTAAGTCAGTGTCACAGTTGTTTATGTGGATGGATCCCATCAAGGCAATGCCCTTGGTTGTTTAGTGGTTTTTCCTGTTTAGATTTTCTAAACAATTCGCAGGTTATGATGCAAAGTTATATGGCATTTTGATGGCCCAGGAGGCAATTCAGAGGCATCACAGCAAAAGATTTCTCACCTGTTATTATTCGCTCAGTGTGCTACAAGCCGTCCAGCATATGTACTTGCTAGACCAGTTGATTCAGGTTATTCATGACATATGTCAGCTAGACCAGTTGATTCAGGTTATTCATGACATATGTCAGCAATTCCAACACCAAGGCAAGGAGGTATCGGGGTACAGGGAAGCGACATAGCGAACAATGCAGCCAAAGAAGCATCTCGGGTTGCTGTTGTACATCAGTGTGCAGTCCTCTTGCCCACCATCTTCACATCTGACAGAAGGGCCATGTGCCACAGAGGGAGACTGAATGATTGGAGATAGTGGACAACAAACAGTAATCGCTCAAATCAACAATGTAGACATGGTGGGCTTCTTGCCAGCCCCAAAGGTGGAAGGAAGTGCTTCTCTCCACACTGCGCATAGGCCTTTAACACGTGGTTTCCTCCTTGGGCAGTATCCAACTAGTGAACTGTTGGGCCTCATCCCCCTAAAGTACTGGAGAGGAGATATGGACTTTAATGCGGTATAAACAGCTCTGCTTGTGGGCACAGCTGACTGTAGTGGTGCTGAGACCATGTTGTTGAGTGCCCCATATCCAAAACCATCTTACATTAGGGTTTTATTCCAGTCTTTCCTTATCCTTTGGAATTCGTGAGACAATAGCCTAGGTCCACATGCTATCCATTTGTCCTACTGCATGCCCTCTTACCTACATTTCACATTTGTCCTACTGCATGCCCTATCACCTACATTTCACTATCATAGCAGTCTTAATTACACCTCCCACTTCAGTCTGTTCAATGACCCATTTGTTTGTTTGCCTCTCTCTAGTAATTATCCCTGATGCTCATCTCTCCATTGCTCTCTTTTCAACCCTCAGTTGTTCAGTGGCTATTTATAAATAAAGCCCATGTCTTTATGCCACAAGTCAAAACTGCTAATACATACAGATGGTTAACTTTCCTTTTCAAGCATATTAGAAACTTAATTTTGCAATCTGATTTAGTTTATCAAAAACACTCCAAACCATTTTTAGAATTCCGTTTAATTATTTTTCTTTCCATGTCGCTATCATCAGTTGTCATAAATACAGAAATTCTTCAGACAGTTCTCTGACTTCTTTTAACATTCACACTATTTGCTTTTAAGTGTGTTGGTTACACATTATTTTAGTCTTATGTTAATTGATTTTTGAGCTTACTTCCAGATTTGCTTTTTATGCTCTTCCATTCATTGTCAAGTTTATCTACTTAAGAAACAAACATGTCATCAGGAAAACAAGTGTTAATTAGATATGTTCCTTAATACATCTTCCTTCTTTGTTTACCCAGTTTAAGAATCTGGGAACAACCTCTAGGACTGCTGCGGAATTTTTGTTGATATGTAATCTGCTTGCCAATCTCCTCTTTCAATTTTGAATTTTCCATCATATTGATGACTAAGTCTTCCATCATTCTGATGATTAAGTCTATTGGAAACTGTAGCTCTGACATATATATTCTTCAGTATTCTAATAGTTTGAATCGGTGCATTGCTTCTTAAGAGCTGTTAGAGTAGATTTTGTTGAAACTGAGCCAGTGGCTTTTTCAAAATCTGTCAATTCTATACAAAGAGGCAATCCATACTTGTTGCTCTGTTCTGTAATTTCATTTGTGAGTTCCAATTGGGCGATCATGATACATCCACTTCTGATGCCAAGTTTTTTCTGTGCTTTATGAAAATCCACTCCCTTAAGAGTTCCAAGTAGCCAACCATATTGCCAGACATTTTTCTTCTCGTATGGTGGATAAGCGAAAATAATTTTGTTGATGAGCTCCAGGACTTATCTGAATCCAGGGAAATATGGAACCTGACACAATAATCAAAAAGGGAAGTAAAGGCGTCTACTGTGAAATCCCCATGCATTCAGTTACCTTGTCTTTTCTCTGTTGGGGAGGGGAAAGGGGGAGAACATATGTCAGTAGGAAAATATCTGGAGGGATAGAATAACACTTAAACTCATTAAATTGATTTCCTCGGTATTTAGATATCCTATTCAACTTTCCATATGGATAAAAGTCCTGCCTCGTAAAATGTGGCAACATTTTAACGAGAAGGCTTGCTTGATTTTGGTGCAGGTGATCTCAGTGTGTGACTAATTTTTAGTATCCTTGCCTGATGATAACACATTGTCAGACAGCAGGTAGGTAAAATGGCTTGTGTGATTTATCCTACAAATGATGCACAATTGCACCCACATTATGTGATACATGCCTCAGGTGTCCAGCTGTGGTTAAGAAGGCAGCCACCTTTTTCCAGAAACCAGTGCAATATCAGCTCATCTGCCTTTTGTCACCACTTCATTAAAAAAGCATGCATCAGATTTTACGCATGGTTTTATGTTCAACTTATTCTTGAAGTTCTGTATTGTTTACTCATTGATGAACTGTAGCCTTCTATTAGGGTACCTTGTTGCATTTATAGACAGGAGGGCATTTTGATGTTTTACTGGTTATTGGATGTGCTGTTGGATGTTTGTGGTGTAAATTTCATTGTTATGTGGATCTAGAGCAGCTGTGTAAGTTGATAACAAGGATTGTTGTAGAGCTTATACTTAGTGTGTCTCGTCCACACTGCTCTTATGCCTGCATTTTATTGCTTTAAATTTTTGTGTTGTTTAAAATGGTTTGATTTATTCCTTCCACATAACTCTGGTCATTACTTAAGGGGTCTTTCCATGTCAAGTGACCTAAATTTAGATAAGCCCCCTAAGAAGCTCAAGTCCAAATGTGTCTTCTTGTAATGTAAATGGACTTTGTAATGTTTGTAATGACAGTGATGGCGATTCTGTCGCTGTACATACTGTTTGTCACCCTTCTTATACAGTCTTCAGTAAGCTCATCTGTGTTGTATTTTATTCAAAGCATGGGGGAGGGAGAGTTTTGATAGAATGAGACATCTGTAAATTCATATTCTTTCTTTGATGTATTGTATAATTTTTTGCAATATATTAGGTAGAAAATGGAAAATATAAGAGAGTTTATTTATTGTCAATATAACTCAAGCTTTCATTCAGAATGCTTGTTTCATATAGGTGCCTAGAGAACTTATTGTCCTTTCTTTTATGCATAAAGGAATTATTTGTTCATTTCAGAAGATGAAGGTGCAGAGAGGCCCACAGCTGCCCATCCTAAGAAAAAGAGTAAGTACTTTTATCTAGTATATCTTTAACAGTTGCCATCAGTCACATATGCTATTTATGCATTTAAAGGATGAGCTTTTCTCAGTGTTTAGCTAATTCTGGATAATGTATCGTACATCACTAATCAGAAATTAAGTAATATTAATGTGAATTCTGATATTTATTGGTAACTCAGAGTTTTGTAGTAGTATTTGTTGCCTTTTATTTACTTTATTATTGTGCCAGATGGAAAAAAACTCTCATTAGCACAGTGGTGGGTTCTTGGATTAACTTCTGGGGGAGGCATAGTTTATACAACAACACACACAAAATGTTAGATCACATTATTATAACCCAAACAAGATGAAATATTTCAACTTTGAAACAACTCATGTCCACAAAACAGTTTATGTATATTTGTTCTTCTCACAGAACACTAACTTGTCACTTTATACAGTACAGAATAATGGTGTCTTCACTCAAGGTACAATTGATTATAAACTTTGCTACATAGTTCTGTCTAATAAAACTCTCATGCTGCTGGCTCTGCAGTGAGACAATGATGTTGTCTTCGCCAATGATTGCAGAGTAGACTAAGATGCACTCCACTCTGATGCAAGTAGGTCTGCAGCAGCAGCAGCAGCAGGGTATGAAAACTTTTGAGGTCGTGTCTATACTCTTGTCTCTCATTCATCACTGTGTGTACTTGTGGTTTCGTTGTGGGGACCATCTTTGTCATGGTACCTTATTGTTCAGATAATGCCATCACATTCTTTCCCTCCCCCCTCCCCCTGCTCAAACCTCCACACCATCATGGTGTAGTGCTGCATCAGGTGACAGTTGCAGGGAGGGGTAGTGGGGTGGGGGAGACTCCTGAATGCAGATGTAGATAAGGAGACAGAGAGGGGAACGACAGCCAATGGCAGCTCCCTATCTGCGGCCAAAAAAAAAATGGGCACAGGTTGCACACCCACATCCAGTGACACGGATGCTTTGATCAAGTTGAAGCAATTGGAACTCCTTGGCCAGTGTGATGGCTGTCTGGGTGCAGCACCTCCATAGACAGTAGCTTAGTCTGCAGGACGGATGATGACAGCAGTGGCACAGTGTCAGTATCCATTGGCATCATGTTGAATGGTTGCTGGCCAAAAGACGTGGAGATGTCTGCTGTGCGAACCCCAGTGGCATGCTGGGTCTGTGGGTAAAAATTCTGCAACAGAATCACTGACATAAGAGCAGTGCAGCTGTTTTTGGTGACACCATTGCATTCCAGCAAAACCGTAAACGATGTAAAAAGAATGCGCCAAGACCTTTGTGATGCCACTGTGCTTCCAACTCTGTTTCTTGCCAAAATCTTTAAAGAAGACTTCATCCTGCAACTCAGACTTTGTCTGACCTAGCAGAACAAATTGATTCTGGATTTGGTGCAGAAGATGTAATGGTAATGACAGCCATGTAATAATTCTGCCGATGACTTCCCATCACATGGCAAGGAGAGGTAGGAGGAAAGAAAAGTCATGAGGCTTGTTTCCATGTATGGTAGGAACGGAGTTTCTCCATATGACTTTTGAATGTTCAAAAGAATCGTTTAGCTTTACCGATAGACTGAGGACGAAAAAAAGGAGCAGTTGTAACATGTTGTATGCCGTTGATGGTACAGAACTGTTGAAAATTGGCTGATGTTAATGGCAGTCTGTTGTCTGAGAAAAGGACCACGGAAGACCTTCAAGACAAAAAAATAGAAGACCAGGCCAATACCGGACTAGCACTAGTGGTGAATGTCATGGTAACAATAAAAGAAAATGTACCGTATGAATCTGCCAGGAACAACCATCGTGTGTTCCAGAATGGCTCCACAAAATCAATGTGGTTGAGTTGCCATTACCTAGACGAAAGTGACCTCACAAAAAAGCATTTTGGTGGAGCTGGTTGATGTTCCACACAAACATTATAATAAGAGGTTGTTTGCTCAATCTGGGCATCTACGCACAGCCAAGTTGCTTTGTGGGAACTACATGCCGTGACATAGGTGCAACAAGGACAAAACTTTGTGCTGGTGGGAGTGAGAAATCATAACTCGTGAATCGTCTACTTTGTATGCAACAGCAGAACACCTGTGTGTGATAATGTGAGAAATAGTGATGCTCCACTCAGGAAGAATTTAGTTTGAACTACAGAGCCACCCATGGCACACTTATTGCAAAACTATCTGAAGAGCTGGGTCAAAATTAGTTGGTGCAGCAACATGGCAAAAATTGAGAGGAAAATTTTGAAGAATTTCAAAACCCTGAATATTAACTTGATAATATGATTCCTCAGATGAATCAAATGCCATGTTGGTACCGATTGGTAACAGAGACAAGAGGTCAGCTTCAGAGTTGGGCAGTGGTCCTGTACAGCAACTCTGTTGATAATCAGACGTCATAGCCCAATATTGCAATTTTTGTGCTGTCTGTGGTGGGATGGGCTTAGAATGATTCAAAAAAGCTGTTAAAGGCTGATGATATATAATCGAATATAGCTTCTGACCCTGCAAATATTTGTGGAACTTGGTAACACCGTAGATAATGGTGAGTACCTCTTTTTCAAGTTGACTGTAATTGTACTGTTTTTTGTTGAGAGTCTTCAAGGCAAAAAGAATTGGCCTATCAGATGAACTAATTCAGTTGGAGAGCAAGGTCAGATTTGGTAAGATGCATTCACAGCTAACTCAGGAGGCATAGCTGGATCAAAATGAATCAGACAATGATGACTTAATAACATGTCCTCTAACTGCTGAAATGCATCCTGACATTCTTGAGACTATACAGAGGGAACACCATTCCAGTGCAGATGGTTCAGTGGTGCAGTGTGCAATGTTTGCAATGAACTTAATGTAATATTTATGCTTTCCAATGACAGCTTGGAGCTCATTAATGTTACGTGGTACCAGCACTTCATTACCACCTGAAAAGCGTTAATTAGCGGGATGAACACTCAGTGCATGTGTGACATGTCCGTAGTATTCAAGGTACGGTTTTCCTTGTTGCACTGTAAGCTACCCGCAAAGAACTTCAAGGAAGTAGTTCAAATTTGCAGTGTACAACTTGCGACAACAGTTCAGAAACAACACGTTCAGAAAGTAACCTCCGGTTGATTTAAAAAAATACACCAAGTTAAATAAAAATATTTTAATATATACATCTTACAACTACATCTTTGCACTATTTTTCTGCATAGTCTCCATAGTGATTGAGGCACTTATCGTATCTTTTCACAAGCTTTGAAATTCCTTCTGCATAAAAATCACCCGCTTGTGCCTGGAGCCAGCCTGTGACCGCATCTTTGAGCTCTTCGTCGTCATCAAACCGCTGTGACCCGAGCCATTTCTTCAAATGCATGAAGAGGTGATAATCACTTGGCGCCAGGTCTGGGCTGTAAGGTGGATGGTTGATAACGTCCCACTTGAAGGACTCTGCGAGCAGAGTGAGGACGGGCGTTATCGTGCAAAAAAACGATACCGGAAGTCAGCGTACCACGGCGTTTGTTCTGTATAGCCCGTCGTAACTTTTTTATTGTTTCACAGTACACGTCTTGATTAATGGTCGTACCACGTTCCATGAATTCAACCAACAACACCCCTTTGGCATCCCAAAACACCGTTGCCATCAGTTTTCTGGCAGAAAAATCTTGCGAGGCTTTTCTTGGTTTGGTAGGCGAATTTGAATGTGCCCACATCTTTGATTGTTCTTTTGTCTCAGGGTTCACGTACTTAATCCAGCTTTCGTCACCGGTCACGATTCTGTTTAACAATGGTTCTCCTTCGTCCTCATAACGTGACAGAAAGTCTAATGCAGAGGCCATTCTTTGAGTTTTGTGGTGGTCGGTAAGAATTTTGGGCACCCATCGTGCACAGAACTGGTAACCCAATCTTGCTGTCACTATCTCGTACAAGAGAGTCTTAGAAATCTGTGGAAAACCAGTAGACAACTCCGACATTGAGAAACATCGACTTTTGCATCAACTGTCTGAACGAGTTCGTCAGTCACCAATGATGGTCTACCACTCCTCTCTTCATCATGAACGTTTTCTCGTCCACTTTTAAATAAACGTACCCATTCACGGACAACTCCTTCACTCATAACTCTTGGTCCGTACACGGCACAAAGCTCACGATGAATAGCTGCTGCAGAATATCCTTTGGCTGTAAAAAACCTTATGACAGCACGCACTTCACATTTGGCGGGGTTTTCTATTGCAGCACACATTTCAAACTGCCACAAAAACTAAACTAGCGCAGGTACGATGTTCACTCGACCACGGCTTGATGCCGACTGACCTGTTGAGTGCGTGAACGCACAGATGGCGTCGCTACTCCCCCCACAACCCGCACTGTGACCAATCGGAGGTTACTTTCTGAACCGCCCTCGTAGTTTGTGCATGAGGGGAATTTTGCTGTTAATTGTTCCAGAAACAGTTAAAATAAATAGTAAAAGTACAAATCCAATGGTAATTAGTGGTGTTAAGAGAAAAAAGATTTAGATAAAATTATGTGGGGTGATTGGGAGTGCACGGCTTGCTATACCTTGTAAATATATTTCCCCCCCCCCCCCCCCCCCCCCCATTCGAACCACTATTATCAAATGGTATAATCCATGAATCATAATTAAGCCAGTTACGTACTACTGTTGTATAAGAAAGATATTACCTGGGATTAGTATCTGTACTATTTATTTCACTATTTCATGAACAATAGCTAAATTTCCACCTTTATTATAAATTACAAATGGTGCATGTGCCATAGTTTCTAATCCACTTAATGTACTACGTGTGGAAAAAGAAGCTTCTAATCCAACCGGTATTAAATCAGTAGAAATAAATTTAACATAACAATAATCTGGTGGATTGTGAAATTGAGATTTAGATAAAAATTGACGTAATTGCTTAGAATACCTTTGGGATGCAGATGTGATATAATGTTTACCATAAACATTACCTTGAGCATCTTTAACATCTTGCCACCTGTGTCCATAACCCCACACTTGAAATAGATGAGTATTAATAAAACGTATATCACCATTTTTAGTAGCCTCTATACTTTTCCATGTAAAAGTGTAATAATTGATCCATGCTGTCAGCACCACCATCAGTACCACTATTATTATTTCCAGAAGAACAAATTTGTGTAGAATGTTCTTCAGCCATTTCTACTCTGTTACCCGAAGTATCTTTACATGGTTGCTTATATTCTACCAGACCAGGCTGAGGATCTTCTTCAGCTTTCCATTTTAATCCAAAATGTTTATCTGTTTCCTCAACAGGTGGAGCATTTAATTCACCACTATCATATGCTTCTTAAATAATATCTCATGGTTCTTGTGGTTCATCACCTTAATTAGTAAACAGGTCGACCATGGTGTCAAGTACTTTATCTGCAATAGAATTCTCACAAACAACATCAGCAGTAGCATGAGTAGCAGATGTAGCTGATCTTGTAATATTAATTCTTCCTATTGCAGTCCACGAAGAACAAGTTGCACCTGTCTTTTTGTCTTTCCATGTTTTCGACTTGGGCATTATGTCCCCATTGTCACTGAAATACAACTGAACACCTGCTTCATATCTCCTTCCTTTTATACCCATATTTGTTTGGATAGCCTTGACTCGTCACTTGCCAACAGCAGCCCATGAACCCTCCCTCCATGTCGACCCTGATGTCAGCAGTGCTCTATGTGCAATTTTAAAACATTTTATTTGAATGTTAGTACAATCACCACTAAAAATACATTTAGTTGTCTAAATGATCCAGGGTCAAAATTAGGATCATCCATACATATTTTCACAAGCTGCAGCATGGTCGTGAATAAAACAGTGACCCAAATATAGAATAAATTTCTTTTACTTCATGTCTATGGTCACATATTCTTGTCATCAGACTACCAGTTTTGGTCAGTAATGACCATCTTCAGATCTGTTTTATAAAAACATGTCCTAATATACTGGAGCCATAGTTGCATTGTCAAATGTTAAAGCTGACTTTGTGTTTAACATTTGATGATGCCACTATGGCTCCAGTATATTAGGACATGTTTTTATAAAACAAATCTGAAGATAATCATTATAGGTCAAAACCGGTAGTCTTACGACAGAAATAGACATGAAGTAAAGGAAACGTATCCATACATATTAAACATATAACATTGACCTATTAACTGAGTGCAATTCCATTTTCCATTTGTTTTGTTTAATACATTATACGGTGTACATATAAAATCATAAAAATAACCCAGTCACTTCCAAATTTATATTCTAGTAAATGTTTAATTATATCTAAAGATTCTCTTTCATTGAAGTAATAGGAATCAAATTGTGTACATGCTTGAATATATACTAAATGTATTACCTTTGCATTCAAAAGATAATTATAAAATTGCCCTACAGAAAAGTCACTTGATGTAATTTGAATATGTTTTGTAACATTTGAAAAAATATTAACATTTCAAGTATGTAAAGAAATATTATTCCTCCAAAATAATGTACTTTGTATCTTGTTAATTAGAACAGTAACATGATTTTCTGCAATATTAACTAGTTCCGAAAACGTGTATTTTTGGTAATTTGATCTGGGTTTATATTGTCCAGCTAAGTTCGTGTACTGGTTATCAAATTCCGGACTGTTATTTAGTTGATATGTCATTACCAGGAGATCCTATGGATAGTCTGGCTGCCTGTAATAATAAAATAAATAATAATCCAGACTGCTTGCCGCAAACAAATAAAACACACACACACACACACACACACACACACACACACACACACACACGCTTGCGCATGTAGCGTGCACCGCAGTCTCAGGCAACTGAAACCACATTGTGCGTGAGTCATGTTTGTGTGTGTGTGTGTGTGTGTGTGTGTGTGTGGGCACGCGCACGCCTATATCTATTGTTGATGAAGGCCTTAATGGCCGAAAGCTTTATTTATCTGTGACAGGTCTTTTTGTTGTGCCTGTTTGCGACTCAGCATCTCTGCTACATGGTATTAACTTTCCTTTTCATAATTATGTTACATTCCATCCTGGGTTTTCCATTGTTTTGATTTTTCTGGACTGCTTGAGTCACTTTTGAATTGGGATTCTCCAAATTCACATACAATTGTATTTCCCTTAAATTAGCTTAGTACCAAACATTGCGTGGTAACGTTTTGATTCTCTGTTCATTGTAAAACTGACAAATCATGAATACATTTTCTGGTTTGCCTGACCTTGACAAAGAAACCTATCCATCTTGATTTTGCAAAGAAATACTTGAGGAGATTGATTTTTCCATCAGTGTCAGCCCGATGACCCTTGTAAATTCGACCTGACCAAAGATAGAAGCGATGCTGTTTTGGAAGACACATCTGCATGATCCATTACGTTGTTTGCAGTTGTGAATGAAGTGGATGTGTTCATTATTACTTCCTGCTTTTTGAGAAGGACAAAGACGAATTTACCATGTTTTGTGTTTTTTGTGAATTTTCTATAAAAAACTGTAATGATTTTATAATGGTGTTGATATTTGTCTTGCCAGAAGATGATGTGTGTCCAATTGCTTTGGAATTTGAACACACTGCAGAAACTAATGAAATATTCTGGTTTTTGGAATGGTTCTATTTGCCTTGTATAAAATTCTCTATTTTGAATAGTGAGTTTGTATATTTTTTGATAATGTGGATATATAACCATGCAAGGAATCTGTACATTCTTGTTCTGATTGATATAACTTAACAATTTTAATTAGTAGAGTTATAATTCCTACATTTTCTGCTTGTGTCTGTATGTGTGCAGATATGTGTGTGCGTGTGTGCGTGTGTGCGTGTGTGCGTGCGTGCGTGCGCGCGTGCGCGCGTGTGTGTTTGTGTGTTTGTGTGTGTGTGTCTGTGTGAGCGCGCGCGAGTGTATACCTGTCCTTTTTTCCCCCTAAGGTAAGTCTTTCCGCTCCCGGGTTTGGAATGACTCCTTACCCTCTCCCTTAAAATCCACATCCTTTCATGTTTCCCTCTCCTTCCCTCTTTCCTGATGAAGCAACCATGGGTTGCGAAAGCTTGAATTTTGTGTGTGTGTTTGTGTTTGTGTGTCTATCAACGTACCTACACTTTCGTTTGGTAAGTTGCATCATCTTTGTTTTCAGATATATTATAAATACATTTGTTAACAAATTTTGCATGTATTCTTTCTCCAAATGTTGCTTTTAAACATACATTGCAAAAAAGAATTGAACTCATTTGCAACATTGTTTCAAACATATTATTAACATTTTTACATCTAATTCCAATTGTTTGAAAAGTATAATGATCTTGACTTGGAGAATAAGTTGACTGGATAGAAGGTCTGATACTGACGTGTGTGTGTGTACATAGTTATTTCATTCAATGTATTATTAGCTTTCCTATTAACAATTTCATTTATGTAACATTCAGAACATAGTGCTTATAATAATTGTGGTTTAGAAATATTACTCTTGTGAAAATTACAAAAAACATGTCATTTTCCAGTATTACGTACTGCATTCTTTTAATTTCCAGTCAAAAGCCCATTGGAAACTATTATCGTTAGTTTACATATCATCAGTTGTGTGTGCAATAACTTTACGAATGCATGAATTAAAAACATGTTTAGGTCACGTTAATGCAAGACAAAATGCATCAGGTCAAGAGACAGCAAAGGACTTGGAAGAGCAGTTGAACGGAATGGACAGTGTCATGAAAGGAGGATATAAGATGAAGATCAACAAAAGCAAAACGAGGATAATGGAATTTAGTCAAATTAATTCGGGTGATGCTGAGGGAATTAGATTAGGAAATGAGACACTTAAAGTAGGAAAGGAGTTTTGCTATTTGGGGAGCAAAATAACTCATGATGGTTGAAGTAGAGAGGATATAAAATGTAGACTGTCAATGGCAAGGAAAGCCTTTCTGAAGAAGGGAAATTTGTTAACATCAAGTATAGATTTAAGTGTCAGGAAGTCATTTCTGAAAGTATTTGTATGGAGTGTAGCCATGTATGGTAGTGAAATGTGGACGATAAATAGTTTAGACAGGAAGAGAATAGAAGCTTTCGAAATGTGGTGCTACAGAAGAATGCTGAAGATTAGATGGGTAGATCACATAACTAATGAGGAGGTATTGAATAGATTTGGGGAGAAGAGGAGTTTGTGGCACAACTTGACTAGAAGAAGGGATCAGTTGGTAGGACATGTCCTGAGGCATCAAGGGATCACCAATTTAGTATTGGAGGGCAGTGTGGAGGGTAAAAATTGTAGAGGGAGACTAAGAGATGAATACACTAAGCAGATTCAGAAGGATGTAGGTTGCAGTAGGTACTGGGAAATGAAGCAGCTTGCACAGGATAGAGTAGCATGGAGAGCTGCATCAAACCAGTCTCAGGACTGAAGACCACAACAACAACAACAACATATTTTGTGCATTTAAAGTAAATATGTTTCAAATGTTCTTTTATTTGTTGAATAGTGGCAGGGGACGGGAGGGGAGAGGAGAGATAAGATGTAATATATATTGTAAAACTGATTAAAATTTGCTGCTTAAATAATGAAAAGGGAAAGGCAAAGAATAATTGAAAGAAATTGGAAAGTACACATATCCTGAGTGGACTGTAACTGGCACTAGTATCAACAGACCTTCAATATTCAATACATTCTAACGGTTTGGTGACGAGAGAAGCGGAACAAAACTGGATTGCGCACTTTCCTTTTCTCTTATTACAATTGACTTACTTGAAACATTCAGCCGATCCCCTTCTCTGGATACGCGGCTGCGTCAATCTCCACAACTTCTCCGATGAAATAATGCTGGTTAGAGTGATTAAATAAAAAAGTTCTCTCTCTCTCTCTCTCTCTCTCTCTCTCTCTCTCTGTGTGTGTGTGTGTGTGTGTGTGTGTGTGTGTGTGTGTGTGTGTGTGTGTGTGCTCTTGAAGTAACTAGGTACTCTCATAATACTCTCAGTTCAGTTCTGGTATATTTCCACAAGTCTCACATAAGTATTCAAATTCTTGCAAGTCAATTGCATCTTTAACCGTCAGATAAAATTAAGTATATTTACAATGTGGTGAGTTTAATAACCACCAGAAATTCAAAGACAGTTCATGCTTCTAGCAAGTCTAACACCCGAATTAAAAGTATCTAGTCAAATCATATTTCCTTTGTTCATAACAATTACAATCATTACTCTGTCAAAAAATAATGTGTGCTTGCTCCTTGTACGTCACATACAGCTTCTATGGCGCAAGCAGCAAACACTTGTCTGTGCCGATCGACCGCCACAATTGCGGTATTGTCTCGATACACCTCCATCCTGCACACACAAAAGACTGATGGTGCGGTAGAAACATCTCCACTCTCCCACACTCATACGTAAAATATTGAGTGTTCGAGACGGTAGAAGACCAAGTGTCTCTAGAATTTACCCCGAAATTCTTGAGGCACTAAAACATATATTCAGCATTTAACTTTACGTACTTCTTTTTCTTGTTGCTTGTGTTGTGCATAGAGCTTGGTATGACAATAATGGTTCTGGATCACCCCTCCTCTGCTCCCGCAAATTCTTCTCGTCTGCTTCAATCCTCTTGCTGCAGGATTCTCTCCGTCGGTGAAATGATGAACAGATGGTTTTTTTTAATAAACTTCGTGTCCCAAATAACGCTTATAACACTGCTTTAATGTCCAAGTAGAATACACATTTTTGAACAATATTAATGCGGCGGAACTCTTCATACGTCCGCCTGCTACCACCTATAGAGGCAAACAGATTTTTTCTTTAGCAATATTAACTCTGTGGAGCTCGCAATACATCCACCTGCTATCACTTATCGAGACGAACAGATGAATGTTAAGAAATCAAAAAGTTGAAGAGCATATCTCTACTTGTTTCGTTTCTATTCCAATGTTATCTGTGGTACAAAATTATTATTATTTTATGTAATCTTATATGTATGAAAAGAAAAGAATAAGGGAGAAAAGAAAAGAAATAATAATAATAATAATAATATTACATTGTGAATCAGAGATATTTTTATTTGATTCTTCATCTGAATAAGTAGTAATATCATTAGGTTCATCTGAATCCCATTTAACATTCCTCATGCACCTGATACAGATGGAAGTGAATCACTAGAATTTTGTCAAAGTTTCTACCGCTTCAAAAGATAGTTCGGTTCACATTTCTAATAATAAAATATAAAAATAAGTTAATGATATTAATAAATACCTGCTAGTGCTTTTACATAGCATATAGATTGCTTGCCAAAAGTGATGGAGAGCAACTTACTCCATGACAGTAATAATGTATCTGTTTCATATTTCCACACTGTTATACCTTATTTGTTTCGATAGCCTTGCATGATTCTTGCCAACAGCAACCCTCAACCCTCCCCTCTGCCTTCATGCAGTCTCTGACGTCAGCAGTGTGCTATGCGTGTTCTTCAAATACTGCAGTCCTTAGGCCATCCTAAACCTGTTTCACACAGTTCACTGTGCTTATTAGACAAGTCAAAAACATTAGTATGAGCACTGATTTAGTAACATATTGTTGTGGATGCACAGGTTAATCAAATGAAGACATATAAACCAAAAATGTTGCACTGTTCCTCGAACTGTTTATATGAAATGAAACATATTTTGTAACATCACAAAAAGTTGCTGGCATACTCCACGCATAAAGTACTGGTATTTCATGTCCATTGTATGCAGAAAAAACAGAAGTAGGCTTCTGTAGTCATGGGCTACAGATCCTTTCATATGCGTATTTATGTATAAGGGAAATAGATGCACCTTTTTCTAACTAAAATTTGTTTTTTTAGCCACTCTTAATTGGAGAAAATTTTTGTTCTTCTGTCCATGGATGAGAATAGAAGGATTGGCCTTCATATGTGTTGCTTCCAGTGGTATTGCCGACATGACATGCATTTCCTGAAAGCATCACTGAAGCCGTGTGTCAGACCTGTGCTTGTGCTGACTGCCTTGTAAACAGGCTGTTTCGATATGACCTTGCCTACCACACTGGAAACATGTTACGTTACAACAAGCTGAAGTTTTCCTGTCATTGTCTGAAAATCACTTATGACAAGACTTCCTCATCCTATTCTGTAGTACGCATCATTTACCATGGGACTGAAAGTTTTTACTTTTATGTGTACTGTTAATCTGAGGCCTTTTTATCGTCACTTTAATATTATCATGAACTTCAGACTGAGTGTCTTGTGCACTATTAACAAGAGACTTTGATGGAGCCTCAAAATTGACTTCAGGTGTGCCACAATACTTCGGAATACCACAACAGGCAGATTGGGATCTGGCAGTTAAAAAAACAAAAAAACAAAAAACAGAGTGATTGCATGCATCTAACACATTTTGCATGATTCTATCACATAACATAACATCACTGTAATTGAGTCCACAAGAAAACTTGAACATGCGGTGTCTTGTCATCCCTCTAAGTTCAGTTATCCCCTGTTTTAAAGTCTATTCAGTCTTCTTCTTGTGACAAAAAAATTTAAACCTCACTGCAGTGATGTGAAACTGAATCTCAAAATGTTCACCAAGCATACAAACTATTTCATCGTAAGCAACATCTTCTGGATGAGAATTGGGTCACAGTTTTAAACATAGATGGTACACTTTTGCTTTGACTGTTAACAGAAAAAAAGCAATACCCGCCATACCTGTAACCGTTGTAAGCGGTGACAAGAATGTCCAGTTGCGCACAATATTCTGACCAATTTTCTTCATTACTTTTAAACTGACAAAGCTTGAGTGCAGCATCTGGTAGTGGTGCAGCTCGTTGTGATAGTAATGTAGCCATCTATTGTTCACTGAGCAGCAGTTGTTCAGTTTGCTGCACCTGAAACTGAAAGACTTCATTTAAGAGACTTTTCCCATGGTGGCTCAGAATTGTTAAACATTTTATAGGATACACAGTAAGAATCAGAATACACTAGGAATATTTGGCCACTGACTAATGGAACTCTAGAGATAACCGTAAGGCAAACCATGGTGGGCTGTACATTAGAATAGTGTGTGCTTATCACCACCAACTTCGTAATCGTGCAAGGGACCAGACTTGTCATTTGTTGTGCTGGTTGCATTTATTGTGCTGGTTGGGGGGGGGGGGGGGGGGGAAATCCCACTCATCGACATTGTGGTGGGTTCTCAGATTTACTTCTGGAGGAGGCGAATTAAACTACAACTTGCACAAAATATTACATCGCTTTATTGTAACTTGAACTGGATGAAATACTTAACTTTGACATAATCCATGTCCACAGGATTGTTTCTTATCGGTAACTTTTTGAAAAGTGAATGAAATAAATTATTCTGTTAAATTTGGAATAAAATATTTTGCTAAAAATTCTCTTTTATGTTTGTTAAAAGCCACGACTAATTTTTCTCTTGGCGCTATCACCAAAAATATCATACGTATTCCAACGTAAAGACATCCATGTTACTCATGATGAATGAAAAAAAAAAAATCTTTCTTTAATGTTACACGATAAGCTAATTAAATACAATGCTAATTAATTCCTTTTTTGTGAGGCTTGATGCTCCAGTATAGCTGCCTATGTGCAATGGCAGCGTATACATTTATAGAAAATATTTTTTAATAAAACTGTACCTCTGGCCTTGAATTGGAAAATATTACAAGATGCCGTTTTGTATTTATTGAGATTAATCACTTCAGTACTTTCAGAGTTAAATGACTACTAAACAGGTTTTCATCATTTTATCATTAATGGCCAGGGCAACATTTAATTATTACGTAACTAAATCATGGATAGGGATGGTGCTTTCTTGCTACTAACAAAAACACACTCTACAGTAATTAATTGGATATATATTCAAGAAAAATTATAATGATGCTACAGATAATTGTATTAATTACAGACCGTGATTTACACGTGTCTGTCAGCTAGGACATCAGAACCAAGAAGACACAGAAGACAATGAAACAAAAATGTGTTTTTCTTTTATACTACGAGACAAAGATTACAATTAATACAATTCTAAGAGCGCATATAGCGCTTCTTTATTGTTGAATATCAATAAGTTAATTTTGCACTCCTTTTTTCCGGAGGCTATGCTATATTCTGTAACTGAACAATAACACATCGCTTGATACAGAACAGAATAATAGTCACTTCTCATTCTGTACAATCGATTATAAACTTTGCTATATAGTTTTGTCTAATAAAACTCTCACACTGCTAGCTCTGTAGTGAGGCACTGCTGTCTTATTTGTGATGTTGGCGAAGTAGGCTGAACAGCACTCTGCTCTGATGTAAGCAGGTCTTCAGCAGTGCCAGTGAATAGAAAGGCTTGAGGATGTTTCTAAGCTAACATTTCCTGTTCATTGCTGCATCTGGCAATGACTGTGCTTTCTTACGGTTCTGTCGTGAGGTATCAATTTTGTCATGGTACCTCGTTCTTCAGAAGACACCACAGTTGCAGTGGTTGACTCATCTGTAACTATAGCATGTGAAAGTACTTTTATGAGTTCTGTAGTTACTAGGGTGAACGGAGGTTATAACAAATAATGACAAGTTTTATTCTTGCCAGATCTGAAATTGCTGCTAATGACATTGAAGTGGTCCATATGACAAACCAAAATAGTGCGAAACTTCTTTCAAAAGATTAAATCAGTCAATAATTTACAACAAAGCAAATGTCCTTTGTTAAACATAAGTAATGTTGTGTGTATGAGTGCAAACAACACAAGCGGAACATATCACCATACCTAATATGGTGTATGTTAATCATTGGCATTCAAAACAGCTTCCAGTCATCATGGAATGGATAAACAGGGGTCCTGTATGGTTTTAGAGGGAATCTTACACTGTTCTTCCTGCAAAATAATGGCAACGAGATGGAGATGGATAGCCATCACACACCCTGCAATCCAAAGTATGCCACAAAGGCTCAATAACACCGAGATCTGGTGACTGTGGTGGCCAAGGGAGCTGTGAACAGGGGCTCTGTCATCTTGGAACACACCACCACCATTGGGGAACAAACATGGTACCAATGGGATGGACCTGATCAGCCAAAGTAGTATGTAATCCTTGGCAGTTATGTGACCTTGGAGAGCAGTAATGCGACCTTGCAGAGTAGCCATGAGGCAAATGGAATACTGTGATATGGCAGCCAAAATCACCAAACCACTGCCAGGTAAAATCGGCCAGAAGTTGGAAACGGAGTGAAACAAGACCCATCCAACTAAATGACCTCCTTCCATTTCTCCATAGTCCAGATTTCATGGCTTTGGTACTACATTTTGCATTGTTGATGAGTGGTTTTCGGATTCCAGCTCATCCTCCTGCAGTTTGCTGCTTCTGGAGTTCCCTCGTTGTTGTTCGGTGCTGACATAGTTAACAAATGCAACATCCAGTTCTGCAGTGAAACTCACAATCCTCTTCAGTGACTGTCCACCATTATTACTCAGCATACACTTTGTCTGCATTGTAACATGGCAGACAATGTGTTTTTGCTTTCCTTGCACGTAGTGTAAGTCTTTGACATGGTACCTCTTGAAACACCAAACACTTCAACTATTCAGCTACCTTGGTTGTGGGAAAAAACGCATATGACCACCAACAATTTGCCCTCTTTTGAATTCACTTGGCTCTGACATAATGCACTCACAGCTATGCAGGATACTTTTCTGACTGACCGACATGTGCAACTTATTGAGGACATTGCACAGGTGCTGTCCATGTTCAAATACGACAGCGTAGCTTGCAGGCTTGGCTAGCATCTGCATTTCTGTTAAGAGTATGCATATCTTGCAGTGTTTCCACATTTTTGTCCAACCACTGCATATCGTAATTACCAGAAATGCAATGATTTAAGACAGGAAAATGAATTTATTGACAGAGAATGGAATGACTCTGTTCATTTATGTATGGTTAGCACCGGAAGTGCAAAATGCAGTTGCTAAATATAGCTTTAGAACATAATCCATAATTGCTGTACACTACACACAGAGTTCAGACTAGAAACAAACTGCCAATGCCACTAATATCTATAGACCAGACAGACACAAATACATTAATGTTAATTGCACTACTAAATAGGCCTCTTCTGTGGCCGAGGGGTAGTGTCTTTGACTAGTAATCAAAAGTCCTGGGTCCTGCCTTCAAACCCAGCCACTGCTTAAATTTTGAATAAAAATCATCAGCAATGGTGACCGAAGACTTCCAAGCATATGAAGTCACGCTTGTTCTTCCAGCGGCCTTGTCTAAGGAGGAGGAGCAGACAGAGGTTCAGGGCACTATCGTGCTCTTAGCATGTGAAACTGCTGCTGAAAGGTGGAAGAATCTACAGTGATCAATGGCATGAGGCTGCAGAAGGCATGTAGTAAGGATCCACAGGACATGTGGCCTGTAACTGAAAAGTGCCAAGAGGTGATCGTCAGTAAAAGATGGAATATTGAATGAAGGGATAACATTCTATGACTCAGAGTATGGAATGTCAGAAGTTTGAACATAACAGGAAAGCTAGAAAATCTGAAAAGGGAAATGCTAAGGCTCAATTTAGATATAGGGGGAGTCACTGAAGTGAAATGGGAGGAAGATAAGGATTTCTGATCTGATAAATATAGGGTAATATCAACAGCTGCAGAAAATTGTATAATGGAAGTAGAATTTGTAATCAATAGGAAAATAGGGCAGAGCATGAGCTACTGGCAAAAGTTCAGTGAAAGGAATGTTCTCATCAGATTAGACAGCAAACCAGCACTGACAACAATATTTCAGGTATATATGTGATGTTGCGAGCAGAAAATAGAGAGACTGAGAAAGTACTTGAGGATACTGAATGTATAATTCAGTATGTAAGGGGAGATGTTGATCTAATAATTATGAGAGATTGCAGGATTTTTATAGGGAAAGGAATAGAAGAAAGGATATCAGGAGAATGTGGGCTTGGCAATAGAAATGAGAGAGGAAAAAACTAATTGAGTTCTGCAATTCTGTATGTTAAGGGAATTGATAATCAAATAATCACGGGGGATTGTAACATGTCTGTAGGGTAATGAATAGAAGAAAGGATTGCAAGAAATTGTGGTTTTGGCAGCAGGAATGAGAAAGGAAAAAGACTAATTGAGTTCTGTTACAAATTTCAGGTGATAATAGTCAATACTCTGTTCAAGAATCGCAAGAGGAGGTGGTATACATGGCAAAGACCCGAGAAGATTCCAACAGGATTACATCATGGTCGGACAGAGATTTTGATATCAGATACTGGATTGTAAGACGCACCCAGAAGCAGGTACAGACTCGGATCACAAGATGAAGAGTAGACTGAAGTTTAAGAGAATTGTCTGGAATTATCAGTATGGAAGGAAAGGGAACACTAAAGTACTGATTAATGAAGAGACGCATTTGAAGTTTGCTAAGGATATGGGTACTGCGATAAGGAATACCAGAGTAGGCAGTTCAGTTAAAGAGGAGTGGACATCTATAAAAACAAGCAATCACAGACATTGGACAGACAAACATAGGTACAAGGAAGGTAATTACAAAGAAACCTTGAGTAACAGAAGAAATACTTCAGTTGATTGATAAAAGAAAGAAGTACTAAAATTCTTGGGGTAAAACAGGACTACAGCAATGTAAATCACTGAAAAATTAAACAAATAGAAAATGCAGGGAAGCCATGGCTAAGTGGCTGCAGGGAAAATGTGAAAAAATCGAGTGATTGTCAAAAAGAAGGACTCATCATATAAAAAAGTCAAAAGAACCTTTGGTGGGAATTAAAAGCAAGGGTGTAACATTGAGTGTGCAATGTGAATTCCACTGTTGAACACAAAGGAGAGAGCACATCGGTGGAAAGAAGACATTGAAAATGTCTGTAAGGTGGAGCAGTTGTTTGACAGCATGATTGAAGAAGAAATTGGAGTCAATATGGAAGACAGGGATGTTATATTAGGGACAGAATTTAAAAGAGCTCTGGAAGACTTGAGATCAAATAAGGCAGAAGGGATAGATAATATTCCATCTGAATTTCTAAAATCATTGGTGAAGAGGCAACCAAGTGACTATTTAAGTTGGTGTGTAGAGTATATGAGACTGGTGATGTACCATCAGATTTTTAGAAAACCTCATCTGCATAAATCCAAAGATAGCAAAGGCAGATACGTGTGAGAACTATTGCACAGTCTCCGTAACTGCTTATGCAACCAAGCTGGTGATAAGTGTAATATACAGGAGACTGCAAAAGAAAATTGACGATCTGTTAGGTGGTGATCAGTTTTGTTTTAGGAAAGGTAAAGGCACCAGAGAGATGGTTCAGACATTACACTTGGTAATGGAAGCAAGACTGAAGGAAAAATTAAGACTTGCTATTACAATTTGTCAACCTAGAAAAAGTGTTGGGTACAAGTGCTGCTCTGAGATGAAGAGGTCATCACACAAGTGGAATTAGTGATAGGTCACATCAAACAAATCAGAAGACTGACGACTGAAAAATAAAGTAGGCCTGTGGTTCATTTCTAATTGCAGACAGACTCCTTACCACTGAAGATTAATGGATTTATCAGGAAAAACCTTCTATAACTGAATACAATGATACATGAAAGAATTTCCTTCCAAACTATGTATGAATTAAGTTAGAAACACTCAAAAATTCCAGTTAGTGCCAATGTAACACAATAGATACAAATAAAAATTGTAGAAAAACATAGTAAAATTCAGCAGAAATTATCAAAATGGTAACTTATTGAGCTGCTGAATAGTGACAAAGTATGTCTCCCCCCCCCCAGAAGCAAGAATGATAACACCTGCCTAGTACACATCTAGCTAATCTACCATTGAGCTAATCTATCATTTAATTGTTTGTTTTGGCAGTCATAATCTCTCTTTAGTTCCCAAAAACTTCCCTCTCCATTGGTTACATAAAATGGGTCCATTGCCAACCTATACAAACTTGAATGAGGTGATACAGTGATTAAGACACTTGACTTTGATTTTGAAGATCGAAGGTTCAGTTACCCCTTCCAGCCATTCATATTTAGGATTTCTGTGGTTTCTCTGTACATCTTAAGGCAAATGCTGGAATGCTTCCTTTGAAAAGAACACAGAAGAAAATTTTCACCACCATCTTCTCCTGTTGATCACATACTCTTGTCTTTAATGACACTCAATGATGGGATGTTAAACCCTGAAAATAGAAGAAAAGAGGCCTGCCTGGTACTGCCACTGCTTACTATGACGTAGCTGTCTCCAGGTAATGCACTAGTGCGTATAGAGGTTAAAGATTGTAGAATGATGTGCAGTTATCAGTTTCTTATGTGAAGATTGACCACAACAAATGTAATTTAATGTGTATAAACAGAAAAATATGTTGTTTGATATCATAGCAAAAGATCAGAATTTTGATGCTTGCATATGGAAATAACTAACCAACCAATAATGTGAATAGCAGTCAGTCACTGAAATCTGAAATCCATGAAGTCTGTAGCAGTATTGTCCAGAGCGATTTAAGGTGGAAAAACTGCATGAATTTAGTTACAAGATCATAAGAAAATGTAATTCACATACAAAACAACTTACAAACAACAAATTATGTAACTTTATTTTTTCTTGGTGGTTATTAAAACTTTGATTACCCCTCACAATGAGCACATTACTAAAAAAATTGTCCAGAACTGAGTTGGACTCGCCCATTATGTATATAGATAGTTCATTCATTCCGAGAATTGAGAACCTCAATAATATTTGCCTGTTACCAGCATTGATACTGGCAAGATATTGGTCCCAGGGATTCCAAGATTTTCGAGTATGTTTTAATTTCAGTAATATAAAGTCATTCCTTGCCTGATATTTGACTTTAACCATTGCAACTGAATCAGACAGAATGCGGAATTACTTGTTTTAAATTCACGTTTGGCATTGGATAACAAATGCAGGAGGCAGGCGATCATTTTTATAGTAATCAGCAGTTCTCCATTCAGGCTGACTGGGTTACAATGATGAAAGTCAAACATAAGGCAAGGAGTGACTTTATTGCTCTTATGATGTGGCTTGGAATTTATCCATCATCAGATATCCAGGAGCAATTATTACATGTAGATATGACATTTCAAGCTGTATGCAAAATATGCTTTTCAAACTGCATGCAAAATATGAGCAATAAAGTCATTCCTTGCCTGATATTTGACTTTTACCATTGCAACTGAATCAGACAGAATGCGGAACTACTTGTTTTAATTTCATGTTTGGCATTGGATAACAAAAGACAGAAGAAATATTTTTTTGTTTGATATAATTACAAATTAACAATGTTCAGATTTTTTCCTTTACTTGTACTTTGAAACCTTGCTTCTTGCCAAATTGCATACTTCTTGGTCTTGATTTTGATGAGTAAGTTTGCGAGTATCAAATAAGTGACATAAATGGTATTAGCTTTTGATTGCATTGACTTAAAAGCTAATGTTCATTATACCACCAATGGACTATAAACCTTAGTATGTGACATAAATTTCAACTTGATACGTCGTCCCGTTGTTGAGGAAAAGGAGCCTTGACAGACAGACGAATGGGACAGTCAGTCAGTCTGACAACAAATGACAATTTCTTTTTTCCATGTGTAATTACATTTATAGATTTTGGATTTTTTCCTTTGATTGTACTGTGATTCCTTGCTTCTTGCCAAATTGCTTAATTCTACGCCAACAGGAAGTACTTTATAGGTTTTAACAAGTGAGTTTGCAAGTATTACAATATGTGACATAAACAGCCTTGCCTTTTGATTGATGGCCTTACATTTTGATTGCTTTGACTTAGAAGCTTCAATATATTACACTGCCAAGAGCTGTAGATCTCAGTATGTGACTTAAATTTCAACTTGATATGTACTACTAATTCCTGAGAAAGTGTTTTAAATAATTAGGTAGGCAGATAGACAGATATACGGACAACAAAGCAATCCGATAAGAGTTCAGTTTTTACCAATTGAGGTACGGAATCCTAAAAAGATCTTACTCCTAACATTTTTAGAGCCCATGTTCCTATAGAAGTGAAGAAATGTTTTATTTCCTCCAACATATGTACAAAATAGTTTTCTTGTTGCCAGAATATGGAAAAAGATGCACAAGCTTTTGATTTTTTGAAAATTCTTTTTATACTGAAATAAGAAAATAGAAAATGATGGAAATTTTAATGTCATTTTATAGTTTTATTTGAATGGGGTAGGGGTGGTCACGGATTATGAGCTACAAAATTGGGCTCAATTGTCTTAGTTGTAGTGTAGGATCAGGAAGAAACAACCTTCAGAGCACCATCCATACTCTTATGGGTGAATGGTATAAAGACTTGCAACACTATTATCCAGGCACCCAATACTTTGATAAGATTTAGTCGGCTATAATAAAAAAATATATTCTTAAAAGTGGAATTTTAATATTAAGAAGGTTCTGTTTTGAATGAGAGACTAATTATAGTATTGTTACCTTCTTCAATAGCTTTCTGAGACCACAGTAATGATTTGTAATGGAGTTGGGCACATTGCTTACAGATTAGAAAAGATAACTTTCTGTTAAAAAAAATTAGTAACATCCCTTTATTTGCAATTATTATGATTAAAGACTATTTTTTTTCTAAATAGTCTGCTTTATTCCAGTGAAATTTGCTACATTTGGTGAACAAACAACACGTGCAAGAAGTTTGCAAGAACTCCATGAGAAACTGGATAGCCTGAAAGGTAACATACAGCTGTTTTTGGTTAAATGTAATTTTTCACATGTTGTATACCAAGCAGTTTTCTTTGTGATCTGACCAGTATTGAGGAATATCAGCTTGAATGTTTGTGCTTCTGTTTTAGTATCTTGCAATATCATCCCTTATTTTCTGTCATTATTGAGTAATTTTGCATTTTGATGAACAAAGTAAAACTTGCTCATTATTTACGTTTGCTTCACACTACCCCCTGCCCCAAATGCTCATACCCACTGCCTTATAAAATGTTTTAAATCTCTTAGTATTGCATAATATGGTCATACATATATTGTATTTATTCTTAACATATTCTAATTAATCAAAATTACAATTTTGTTTCATTGGTAGAAAATATCTATCTGAAAAAGTTAACAGTATACCTATTCTAAACATATGTCATTTATTGATGTTCTTCATTTTGATAATACAAGGAGAAGTAAAAGAAATAGTTTACATTAATATTTATCTTAATTTCCTTTCTTGCATAATAAGTCAGTTGTCTCTTGTATCAACATCATTGTCGCCGTCATTATCTGAAATGATAGATTACCTAACCAATGAGAGGCGAGAAACGAGGCAACATATTTCTATGTACATAGAGCAATGAAATTTATAATCATGGTTGTCACCAATATTTGACAGTTTACTCCAAATATGCTGCTATTTCTGAGGTTATGGTTAAAGTGAGACCTGAGAACACAGCTGTTTTTCTTCCAAAATACTTAGTGGATTTCACATCTATTTTGGTATGAAAATGCAACAATATTCCTTCATCTTAAGCTTCCAGACTTTTTGTCTGTCTGTGGCTGTCTCATTGGCTGCAGGGGTCCAGCAACTGATACACCCTCTTTTGTTCCCGTCATACCACATGGTGGATGTTGACAGCGTACCTGCACAAAACATATAAGTATGCTAGTTGCCACTATCTAGACTATTACTGTCTCCTGCAGAAACATCCACTGTTGTTAAGTATTTGTCCAATTTTAAAGTATTCAATTCAGACTTAAGATGGCTTCAGGCAAGCTGCAGTTTAAATGTTATAGATGTTCATAAAAATCCAAGGTAGGTGGTATACATTCCTACTATTGGAGCATGATGAAATCTATTGGCCATTAACCACTCCCGTCCCTATGTTCGTCACAGTTCTCAACCCAGTTGGTGTCACTGTTCCCCCTCCATCCCTTCTGAATTCTTCAAAATAAGTCTGCATTTGATCTCAACTGCCAAAGGTTCATCCATAAACATAGGAACACCCTTCCATTCATTTATAACACAGCATAAAAACATTGACCTCAGCAGCAGTACTTTAATCTGAGAATGTGAGACAAGCCCGTATTTTTTGAATGATGAATTTAGGGAAAAACGCTCATCTTATAAATGGTAAATACAATAATTGCTAAAAGCAAGACACTTTTTTATCCAGTTGTTTCAGTGGCTTATATCATTATTGGTTAAATAATAATGTTATCTTCCTTGTCAGTCCCTGCATTAAGAAATATGTTCTTATATATCTTAAAATTTCTTAATTTTGTCTGTTTCTTATCTTTGGTCTTTGTTATATGACTTTGTGAATGCTACTTGGTGGTGTTATTAATGGTAGTGCAAGGGCAGATGAACATTGACCCACACTAATAAGTGACCATTTAAGTAGCTATACATATAGGTTTTCATTGAAAAGCAAGAAATAGAAAACAATGGACCCTAGAAGTTCACCTTTATCAAAAATGAGAATAAAAGTGCTTCTGAGTTGCATCAAGATTCTTATAAGATTTGTAAAAACAGCTCTGAAGAAAAAATAGCCACATGAAAATTATGTGCAAGAAGACATCTAAATTTCGTTCATAACCATAGAGAAATACCAATGATATCTAATATAAATAGAAACAGTTTTGTTAAAATTTGTGCTGAGATGGAAAACTGAATCATAAAGAAACTTTGATATGATTAGTAGCACATCCTGAAAAATATTAGAAAATCCTAATACACTTAATTTCCTGCAGCAATTTACAGCTTTATCAAATACAACATTTTATTTCTTGATTACATTGCAGCTGCTAAGGAAGAATAGTATAGATTTTGATCATGCATTGACATAATTTCATTGTTGAACAAAGCCTGTGGAATTAAATAATAACTGAATAAGTTGCTACTTATTTCAGAGAGAGATTAATAGTATGCAGATTTCTGCTTTTTGAAACTAGGGATACTTAAAGCATGACATGCACCTTAATGCCCGAGAAAAAGATAGCTAACGGAATTGTTATCTGAAATTATAATGCAGGGCACTGCCACAGCCACTAAACTGTCAAGTGATCACTGATTTAAGGGGTCCATGTCTACCATATCACAAATCATGCCACTAACGTAACGCTGTTTTCTTAACAGAATTTTGTTATAAACCAAATGTCTTGTGTTACATTGTTATTGAAAATATGCATATCAGTACAAATTATGAACTAGTTCCCTCCAGTATGGTATAGTGTAGTATTTTCATTCTTATAGCACTCCTACTTTGTATTTGTAACTATTTTACCTTTATCATCAGCAATTAAAATATCTTTGGAGCTATTTGGTATACTAGTGATAACCCATAGATTGATGATGTTAAGAGTGGTGTACCTGTAAGGAGGTGGTTGGATGATGTGACACACACACACACACACACACACACACACACACACACACACACCAGTGTTTGTAGCGGTTGAAAATCCACAATGGAATAACAACAGTAGATTGCTACACTCAACACTTGCTGTGTTTGGAAGTAGCAATGTTAATTGCTTTGTTATATATGTATATGGATAGACAAAATCTTATCACCAAATGGTGGCAGGAGAGCACATATAAAAGATGTGAAAACATATTAGCTTTTGAAGCCAGTGGCTCCTTGTGGCAGAAAGGTTTAATGGAAAGAAAAAGGGTAAAGGAAGAGGACTGGTGAGATTTTGGTGATGGGAAGCGTTACAGAAAACGCACCCAGAATCCCGTGTCAGGGGAGACTTTCTGCACAGGATGAGAAGGAAAGACCGATTTTGGTACCTGCAACAGACAAGATTTGAAAAACTGAGAACTTAAAAGTGGAAGATAGGGTAATAAGCAAGGCAGAGGTTACTGAAAAAAACATCAATAAAAGTGGAAAGATAACTGCATTATACAAGTTAGACAGGTGAGGCAGCATATCTCTGGCTTGGTTGATCAATATTAGCAATCTATATTACAAAGACTCCCCTCCTACATTAAAGACATTAACAATTTCCTAGACCTCTGAAATGTGTGCCCATCCCACTCCCAGCACACATCTTACTTGTCACTCTTGATGCCACCTCTTTCTGTACAACATTACCCCTGTACATGGTCTGTCTGCTACTGAACAGAACCCTAACCGACACTCTCATGATTCCAAATCTATGACATCCTTCCTGCTCACCGTAATCAAGTTCATAACTGACAAACGACTACTGTACCTTTGAGAGACAGGCATACAAACAGATCAAGGGCACAGCCTGGGAACAAGGATGGCTCCTTTGTATCCCGATGTTTTCATGGATCACTTAGAAGGACTTGCATAGAATCTCTAAGCCTTCAGCCACTTGTTGGTTTAGATACATCGATGACATTTTTGCCATATGGGCTCACTGTTAGGATGACCAATTGAAATTTTGAAATCTCTAAACACATTCCTTGAACTAAATTTCGTATGATCCTGTTTTGTATCTTATGCCTTATGTTGGCCTCGTGCTCACCAAGAGTCAGCTACACACTTCTGTTCACTGTTCCAGTCTTTTCACTGTTCCAGTCTTTTCACTGTTCCAGTCTTTTCACTGTTCCAGTCTTTTCACTGTTCCAGTCTTTTCACTGTTCCAGTCTTTTCACTGTTCCAGTCTTTTCACTGTTCCAGTCTTTTCACTGTTCCAGTCTTTTCACTGTTCCAGTCTTTTCACTGTTCCAGTCTTTTCACTGTTCCAGTCTTTTCACTGTTCCAGTCTTTTCACTGTTCCAGTCTTTTCACTGTTCCAGTCTTTTCACTGTTCCAGTCTTTTCACTGTTCCAGTCTTTTCACTGTTCCAGTCTTTTCACTGTTCCAGTCTTTTCACTGTTCCAGTCTTTTCACTGTTCCAGTCTTTTCACTGTTCCAGTCTTTTCACTGTTCCAGTCTTTTCACTGTTCCAGTCTTTTCACTGTTCCAGTCTTTTCACTGTTCCAGTCTTTTCACTGTTCCAGTCTTTTCACTGTTCCAGTCTTTTCACTGTTCCAGTCTTTTCACTGTTCCAGTCTTTTCACTGTTCCAGTCTTTTCACTGTTCCAGTCTTTTCACTGTTCCAGTCTTTTCACTGTTCCAGTCTTTTCACTGTTCCAGTCTGGGATGGTACTGGGTGATAAAGGGAACATTCCTTCAGGGTTGGTTCTTGGAGATGGTGGGAGGATTCGGGGTATGGGGGAAATGGCATGGGAGATCTGTTTGCGGATAAGGTCTGGGGGCTAGTGCCTGTTTGTGAAGCATATTGAGCAAGGGAGTTTTTGTCACTAAAGATACACCATCCCTGGGTAGCCAGGCTTTATGGGAGAGACCTTTTGGTGTGAAAGGAATGACACCAACTTTTCTGAACAGTGCAGACGGGAGTTATCTTTATAGTACATTCTCTGCTCCTGTAATTATCCCAGCATCAACCTACGGTAACATACTGTCCCCACACCATCTGCCTTACAGTTTCCACCCCTCTGTCCTACCATCTCCTCCCCATTCTTACCTCCCATCTATTTGCAACCCTCTGGTAATGCAGCCGCCTGTCTTCCCCTGCTCCTCTTCTTTTTTGCTCAATTTTTTTCCCCACCTCCCTGCCCCACAACTTCCTGATGCTGCACCTGTTGGCATTCTAGTCCCTGCACGTTCCACCAGACAGTGTTTGTCTCTGTCCCCACCTGTACGCCATACCTTTCTCTTCCATGCACCCTCCAGTTTGCTGCTTGCATCCTACATGATGTTGCATTCCGACCTGAGATGCTGGAGTTGGTGATCGTGTGTGCGTGAGGTGTGCTTGCTTGTGTATGCGAATGGTGTGTGTCTCTCTCTCTTACTGATGAAAGCTCTATGTAAGCTGTAAGCTTTATGTAAGTAGCTTTTAATTGTGCTTGTCTGCAACTAGACATGTCTTCATTATGGTAAGTAGCAATGTGTCTTTTTCCTACACTGTTGATATTACTTCCTGGAATTTCCATTGTTTGATTGTTGTTATGGAGTTGCTATTTAGAAACTTATGAACATTAACAATGAAATTGGAAGTTCTTCCATCTTGCATGAAGTACATTTTGCTGCACTTGTAAAGGCACACAGTGTGTTCTGTAGGAAAACATGGTAAGTTACTCCACTGAGTCTGAGTGGGAGAACATGAGGTCCTCTCATACATTTGCCTACAAATGTGACCCCAACCTTGACAGAAAATCTTTCTTAATAACATGATTGCACAATTTCATGGTTATTCTTGATAGCCTGTACATGCCGATTTGCACAATTTCAAGGCGATTCTTGATAGCCTGTACGTGCTGATTGTGAAAATTTACAATATGATCACACTGGAACAAAGCCTCATCAGTGGATGACACATTTGCATTAAAGTGAGAGTTGATGCATTGCTGAATGAACCATTTGCAGAAGTGTACCTGTGTGGGAAAATCAGTTGTTGATAGTGCCTGCACTCGCTGTTCATGGTACAGGTACAACAGGTTCTCATATAGTACTCTCCAGTCTTGGTATCAGCATTTCCTGTTGCAGCTAATTGTCTTACATTGACACTGGGGCTATTGTCAACTAAGTGACGAAGTTTTCCCTCCAGTTGAGGTGTCCTCATCCTTCAAGGCCTCCCCCAGTTGCAAGTGGCAGGCTTAAATGTCCCATGCTCCCAAAGTCAACGGTTAGTTGCTTCAAATGTCCTCCTGTCAGGTCACTGTCATTCTGGAAATTTCTCCCGATACAAACATTAAGTATCATGGCTATTACCACCTGCTAATCTATATTGCAAATCAGCATCTGCCAACTCTGCATTTGATTACAGTTCAATTGCACTGTACCAGAAACCAAGTCAGTGATAAACACGAAACAGTTGATGCTACATGCTCGATGCAAGTGAGTAGAGCAGTGCGGTTAGCTGCATGACAACATGAACAATGAAGTGCGTCACGTGTAAAAATAACGTTTGTTCCATTGGAATAACAAACACTGGTGGTGAAACTAAGAATTACAACTTACTACTGTACATTCTAACAAAAAATAACCAAGAGATATTTTGAACATTTCATGTAAGAAAATGTTTCGTGTAATGCTGGTATATTCTGTTTCTGCATGTTTCCCAGGATTAATGTGATTATGAGAACAAGTAGAGAATGAGCAGTATCATCAAAATAAAGCATTTATGGACCCATGTCCATGTAACACACTTAATTCTTCTGTATGTGAGGAATGTTTCCTGAAAGTTTGGCCATATATTTCTGTTACACCCTATATAATGGTTTTAGCTTTCCACTCTATTGCTTATTTAGTACATTAAAGTTATGTGTGCCACAGGGAACAGTGATCTTGGGTTGAACACCCAGATTGCGAGGCACACAGGGCTGTGTTTAGGTGGACTTGTATTACCATAGCTGCTCATGGGACCAAGATAGGCCCCAAAAATCTTTTCCTCCTCCCAGTGGAATGGGTAGACTGCTTGGAGGTACCAACACACAATCGCAAAAGAGGCCTCGTATGACAAGCCCTCCAGATTCTGGAGCTGTTAAAAGTAGTTTGGTATTTGGTAACAGAATGCATGCTGCAGGACAGAAGGTATTATTGATAGGGAAACCCTTGGAAAGTCTCGCCGTTTTACCTTCCAAAGGGTTTAGAGGGCATCGCAGGGACATTAAAATCAATCAAGTGATTATGAAGTGGGAAACTATTGGACAAAACTTCTGATTCCCAGCAAGCAATGACCTGCTGAAAGTCAAATGCCTTGGAGAGTATGGCACGGTAACTGAGCTCCACACCAAAGGTTCGCAGGATAGCTTCTGTAAAGTTTGGAGGGTAGGAGACGAGATACTGGCAGAAGTAAAGCTGTGAGTACCGGGCGTGAGTCGTGCTTCGGAAGCTCAGATGGTAGAGCACCTGCCCGCGAAAGGCAAAGGTCCTGAGTTTGAGTCTCAGTCGGGCACACAGTTTTAATTAGCCAGGAAGTTTCGTATCAGCGCACACTCCGCTGCAGAGTGAAAATCTCATTCTGGAAACATCCCCCAGGCTGTGGCTAAGCCATGTCTCCGCAGTATCCTTTCTTTCAGGAGTGCTAGTTCTGCAAGGTTCGGAGGAGAGCTTCTGTAAAGTTTGGAAGGTAGGAGACGAGATACTGGCAGAAGTAAAGCTGTGAGTACCGGGCGTGAGTCGTGCTTCAGTAGCTCAGATGGTAGAACACCTGCCCGCGAAAGGCAAAGGTCCCGAGTTCGAGTCTTGGTTGGGCACACAGTTTTAATCTGCCAGGAAGTTTCATATCAGCGCATACTCCGCTGCAGAGTGAAAATCTCATTTTCGAGCTCCACACCACTTTGAATTATAGCAAAGATGTTGTGATATGCAAAGATCTGGTGGACATACCCAAAGAAAAACTGAAAGTTGAGTGAGCCCAAGAAGGAATAGTCGATGTGCAGAATATCACAAAGAGAGTGGATGGCAGTCTTGTCAAATCCAACTCCTTAATCCTGATATTCAGCAGCATGAAACTTCCATAGCACATTAGAGCAGGTTTCCTTTGCCTCAGCAAGTGGTCTTATCTCCCCAACCCAATGCACTGTTTAAAATGGCAATGCTTTGAGCCTACTATTCTCAAGGAGGAGTCACTTCTTCACCTCCCTTAAAGTGTGTGAATTGCTTTGGTGCTCATCCAGCCTGTAGTTGGGACTACAGCTTGTGTCTTGAAGAATGAAAGGTACAAGAGCTTAAGACTATAAAGCACATCCCGTATAATGAAACAAAAAAGGTGTATAAAGCTGTGCTGCCCTGAACATTTGCCAAATCCTCTACTTCAGTTAAACAACGAGTACAGAAAGCCAGTGCTGCTACACAAACAGAGGTTGCTAGTATCAATACTAGTACCAGCATTTGTATATGCACTTGTGCTGCTTCAGGCATTTAAAAGCTTGCCCTTCTTCTCCCATTCAGAAAAGTCTATAGTTGCTGACCTTGTGGAACTCCCTGCCCCCTCCAAAGATCAAGTCTTGTCCACTGTCAGCACTGCCACTACCACTTCCAGAGTTGTGGCTCTGAAGCTGCCTCAAACAAACAAAAAATCAATGTCAAAGACAAAGAATATCCCAATGGCAGATATGGGAAGTACACAGTCAGACTGATGTCAGTGTCATCCTCTCTGATGTCTCTCTCAAATCTTCTCACAGGTGATGGACTTTCATGTCTGACTGGGGCATTCATCTCGCTCCAAGACTGAGCCTCTATCCATTGCAGGCTCCCCTCCCCAACAAAAAGTCAGGATGGAAGTGCTACCCCTTTGGTAGGTGGCTCCTATACTACAGTGGAACATTAATGAGTTCAGGACACATGGAGGAAATGAAACTCCTAGCACAGGAATGTCCCCTGTGCTTGTGTTTGCAGGAAATGGATTTTAAAGTTTTGATGCCCCTGTACTGTGGGGCTATACATTCTATCGCCAGGATAACCTGATAGGGGAAAAGGCCAATGGTGGAGTCACTGTGTTTGCCAATAACGCACACAACCCCTCTTCTCTCCCCCTGGTGACTGACATCCAAGCAGTTGCCATTGAAATTCTTCTGTGTCAGAGGATCACAGTTTGCTCAGTGTATCTACTCTGAAAGATGCAATAGACTCTGAGACTCTCACAAATCTTCTGGAACAACTCCCCTGCCATTTCTCCTACTGGGAGACTGCAGTGCCCAACATGTATTGTGGGGCTGAACCTCTACTTGCCTTCAGGGTCAGGTTTTGGGGAGCGTCATAACATCTCATGAACTGTGCATCCTCAACACAGGTACTCCCACTCTTTTCTTTGTTACTACTGGGTCATTTCCAGCTATCGACCTTTCTTTCTGCTTTCCAGCCCTTGTGGATCCTGTTCAGTGGAAAGTTATGGACAACTTCATTCCTGTGACCATTTCCCCCTCCGCATTCAACTACTGGATTTAGCATTACTTGAACAGAAGCCACCAAAATGGATGACCAGCAGGACTAACTGAATGCTGTTCAGCCAGCTGGCTGTGTTTGAACACCATGATGGCATCCAGGGATGGGTGGACAACTTCACACGAGTGATCTATCATGCTGGTGACTTACCCATTGCAAAGACATCTGGTTACCTTAGGAGGCAACCTGTACCTTGGTCGACTGGTGAGCGCCACTCAGCAACCTGGGCCGGGCATGTGGTTCTTTGATGATTCAAGTACTGCCCAAAGGCAGCCCACTTGACAGCATTTTGGGTCGCAAAGCCAAGGCTCAACAGGTAGTTAAGGAGAGCAAGACAAGGTCATGGCAAGCATTCCTGGTTTTCATCAACTATTCCACTTGTTCTACAAAAGTACAGGAAGCCATCAGAAAGATATCTAGTTAACACAGTTGTTAACCATGGTTGTTAACCAATAGTAGCAGAAGTGAAACAGGGATGTCCCCATAAAGCACCAGGAGACATTGGTCAGATGCTGGCAAGCATTTTGCAAAAACTACTGCCAATACCAGCCAGGATCTGGCATTTCATCGCTACCGCGTGACTGTAGAGAGGGGCAAGTTTGACTTCAGATCCCAAAATTCTGTCTCTTACAACTGCCCTTTCTCCATGTGGGAGCTGGAATTGGCACTGTCTGAGATTCGTGATACTGCACCTGAACATGACCAAATCCAGTACTGCATGCATCAGGAGTGCCAAAAGAAATACTCCTCGTATGTTTTAATTTGATAGGGCAGGCAGGTCACTTCCCCAACTCGAGGGGAGAGGCAATTCTGATACCTCTCCTCAAACTAGGAGAAGACTGTGCACGTCCCAGTAGTTGCCAGAGTATTGCCATGATGAGCTGTGTAGGAAAGACCTTGCAGCGAATGGTTAACTGTTGTCTGGCCTGCTTGTTAGAGACCAGGAAACTCCTTAGCCACTCTCAAAGTGGATTCCAGAAGTATCAGTCCACCGTCAATAATGTAACCCTGCTAGAGGCAGCTATTCAGCAGGCTTTCTTACATAAGTATCACTGTATTGGTATATTCTTTCTTTGATATCAGTAAGGTTTACGATACTACTTGTGTTCTCGTGCAAACGGCATCAGTGAAACTCTTGTGGCCACCTTCCCATTTTCATACAGTCTTTCCTGTCTAAATGGTTAAATTTTACGTCCTGAGTTGGTGACACTGTTAGTTTAATTTGAGCAGGAGAATGGCATCCCTCAAGGCAATGTTTGAAGTGCGACCCTCTTTGCCATAGCCATAAACAGTATCCCATGTACTGTAAGGATTATTGTACAAAACTTCTTATTTCTGGACGAACTGTCTTGCATATGAGGGATATCATTCCACATTTTAAAGACTCAAGTGACATTTCTGGGCCTCATTTGTGACTCCAACCTGTTGTTGTTACCACACCTGAGAGACCTGAAAGCCAGAAGACACTGAATGTCTTAAAGTGTTGTGGCAACAGGTCTTGGGCAGCAGACAGGGCACATCTGCTTCAGTTTTATATGGCTATTGTGTATTAAACTATAGGTGCACAGTGTGTGGGTTGGTGAGGCCCTCCCTCCTGAAGATCATAGATAGTATCCACAATGCGGGGATTAGGATGGCCATAGGTGCTTACAGAGCCAGCCCCACACGCATTTCTGTGCTGTGGCTGGGGAACCACCACTCACCATCTGGCGGCAGCTCCTCATGCCTTGCAGCTCCGGCTCCACCTGCATATCTTACTGTTGCTCGTCTGCTTAAGGAATGCCTTTTCTCCAATCATCCACAAGCAACAAGTCCATTTGGGATCCGCGTACAGCATGTGCTGGAATCTGTTGGTGTGGAGCATGTACAACCCCAAAGCCAGGATTTTAACTGTCTGCCAACCTGATACTGCAGAGGCCCTGAGTAATTTTAGATTTGTTGCAGTACAGCAGAGACTGCACTCTTGCATATGTTTTTAATACATTACATTTTGGCATTTTAATTGAGCACTACAGCTCTACAGCTGTCTTTACAGATGGGTCAAAACAGGGGCCTCTGTTGGTTGCTCTGTTGTTTTCCCTGATCTTGTCTTCAGGGTCTGATTGCCTCGGGACTTTACTGTCTTCGACACAGAACTGTATTTGATCTTGTGGGAACTGGAGCAAATGATACATCCTTAGAGTGCTAAATTCCTTGTCTGTTGAGATTCTCTGATTACCCTTTATTCTCTGCAACATTTGTACCTAGCAGAGAAAGTAGTCCAGAATATCCAAGATGCCCTTCTCCAACTACAAAGGCTGGGAAAGAGGATGGTGTCTTTCTGCTTGCTACCAGAGCGCATGGGCATTGCAGGAAATGAAAGAGTGGATGTAGCAGCCAAGGAGGCATGTAGTGATCCTCAGTCATTTCAGTGTGCTACCCCGTGCATGCCATCACCTCGCTGTTGAGGTGTAGAGTTATGAATTAATGGAAGACAAGTGGCTTGAAATGATTAAACAATAAGCTGCATCTAGTAAAGCCCACTATGCATCCATGATGTACCTCCTTTCACCCAAATGAGGTCTTCCTTATTCATCTTCGCATAGGCAACAGTCCTCTGATGCATGGCTTCTTGCTCCATTGCGACAACCTTACAATATGTGGTGCTTGTTGCATTGAGATCACGGTGCGCCACAAGACTGTGTTTTAGTTTTGGACAAGAGGGGAGCAGCAGATTTACCAGCAGATCTGCCCTCTGTTTTAAGAGACATTAAAACAAATGTGGTTAGAATTTTAAGGTTTTGTGATCTGTCCAACTTGCAGTAATTGTGTGGGTTAATGAGAGTGAGGTGGGAGTGAGTGAATGAGTGTCATTTTATAGGTGTTCTCCTTACTGTGTGACAACAATTTTAGTCATTTTACCCAAATTCATTTCTTTTAATATGTGTAAGGCCACTGATAACCTTGGTGTTGAGTGCCCATAAACTCTAAACACACACACACACACACACACACACACACACGCACGCACACACACACCTCTTCATCCCTCTTCCTTTCTTTTAACCTTTCTGCCAGAAGCCAGAGGAAGTAGCCACTACTGGCTCCACAAGCTAGTGTGTGTGTGTGTGTGTGTGTGTGTGTGTGAAAATGTTGTGGAACAAAAACAAAATTTCTACCAACTTTGACTCTATATGGAATTGTTGTGTGCACACGCTGTGCAATACAGCAAACAGTCGCAATCCCTAAGATTCTCTTTATTATTCTTGCATATCTAGATTTTAGCTAAAAATAGCCATCTTCAGTTCATTTGAGTGAGATATAATTCAACAAACACCTATCAATACATGTCACCATATGACTTTATTGGTGTACAGGCAGGAGGAAGTTCAGTGCCTGTACACCAATAAATTTGTATGATGACATGTACTGCCGGGAGTTTGTTGGATTATAACTCAGTGAAATGTATTGAATATGGCTATTTATAGCTGGAATCTGGATATACAAGAAAAATAAAAAAATCGATGAGATTTTGACTGGTTGCTGTATTCCTATCCTTCCTTATAATGAAGAAATTTAATGAAAATTTTACCAAAAGATGATGTTGTAAATGTCGTAAGGTAAATGAGGGTGGCTACAAATGACAGATGAATCACAATCCTACGGCTATGGTTTGAGTTGCACATTATGCCATCCATACTGTTCATTGTGCATGACTGCACAAGTTTGGCAGTAAACAGTTGTGACACTGTTAGTAAGTTAAGCCCATCCACCACGCCAAGGTCGTACCACATTGGATGGGATAAGTCAGTTTTTAACTGTTTGGAGGTTAAAACCAGCAAAAAAGTAAAATGACATTGGTTTATGATTGTCATGAGACTTGACATAAAATGTGTTCAATATGCTATCCAGCGTTTTCTGCCCCAAGTTGAAATTGAGAAACATGTTCCAGAACAGATTGGAGTGTCTCGAGGGTCACGTTCAGAATCTCTTACACAGTGGGTGTCTTCAATTCAGCTATGTTGGAAACTGGAGCACTGAACACATCTTTCAGGTAACCCCAAAGCCACAATCACAGATTAAGATCAGGTAATCCGGATGGCTAGACTATAAGGAAATGATGGCTTGATAAATCTGGCATTTCCAAAATGCCTCTGCAGCAATTATTTTACTGGCTGTGCAATCTGCAAATTGCCATTTTGCATAAAAATGAGACTACCCACATCACATGTCCGTGCTGTTGAAGGATTGGAATGATGTTGGCGAGCAAACAACTGTTGTAGTATTTACTAGTGACGGTACAAGCAACAGGACCCGAGGGACTTGTCTCCTTGAAAAAATACAGCATTGCAATAAATGATGCTGTCAACCTACACCTCACAGTCACCTATGCAGAATGAAGTGGTAATGGTTGATGTGTGTGCTGATTTTCTGTTGCCCATATTTTTCAGTCCTTCTTATTGACATTTCATTGGAGATAGAAATGGGCTTCATCTGTTCACAGAATGTTCTATGGCCATTCATTGTCCACTTCCATACAAGAAAGAAATTCAAGAGCAAACATTTGTCTTGCTTTTTTTTTCATACCCTTGGTACCCAGAACTTCTGAAGGGCTGCTGGCATGCAGTCACCGTTCCTGTAAAAACAGCTTTACAGCAGTGTACAGTCCTTCACAGAGACAGTCATATTGGGTGTCTTAGACACAAACGGAGGAACAGCCATGTGCTGCGTGTCTGGTGTGCGTATTCTGATATGCAAAGCACCATCTGTTGGTCAAATTTTTGTTAAATTTTTTTTGTTCCATTATGTTTCCCTCTGCATCAATAATATGCATCCAAATTTGACATCATTATGAGCAGTGGTTCTCTTTCTGTAGCATTCGAAACTGCAGCTTTAATTGTTGACGCTCTGTGTAAAACAGGATGGTTTTGCCAAATGGGAACAAACTGCAGATCCCTGAGAGGATAAGGAACAAAAAGGGTCGTATGGACATTTGGTCAGAGGTATGTTCCAAGGGAGGTACACCCTCTCGAAGTTGGAGGTAAAAAATCTTTGGTAGTGTATATTTCAGTGATTATAAGTACACATGTGAACATACGAGGATAGTGGGAATGTTCTGTGTGTATTAACGTTTTAGCTCCACACTCAGACACGCATGGTGCCTATGCCACAGAGGCAAGTCAATAGGTAATAAGATCTGCATGTATTGTAAGTGATACCATAGTGGTAGTGATCATGATCAACATTACTGCCCTCTTAAGAATGTGGAGATAAAATATTAGTACTGACGAAACATTCCCTCTTCCGTGATATGTTCTTGTGTGTACTTTCAGTCGTTGAAACCTATACTGTCAAAGATCTTTTATTTTCACCTTCAAGTGGGTTTTTCTCTTTTGGAATACATCTCTGGCTGTATGTCCCTATGACCTGTTTTACTCCTTATCCTCTTAGGGATCATTTCCAGCAATTCATCCCAATTTAGCAAAGTCACCTTGTATGTAGTTATGCATAGAGTGGGAGTGTGATAATAAGCTGTGCTTGTGATCAGAAAGGGCTGTTGTTCAATCCTGATCCAGACAGACAGATTTCAGGTTATCATGGTTGTCCGATATGAACATTTGACCATAGGAAGTTTCTTTCTCTGAACTTACTCAAACTGAGACACTCTTTCTCTTTTTTTACTTCACTAACCTTAAGATGTTGAACACTTTTGTAAGTGAATTATTTCTGTGTTCTTTCATGATCAAGTGATAGCATTTGTTGTTCCATCCAAGTTATCCATTGAATATACTTGGATGGTTTTTAATAAAATCCTGTTGTTTTTCAAAACCTAATACCCCAAAAAGGTTTTATTCAAGTTTTTGATACTGCCCATGGGAACCTTCCGGCTTTTATTAACTTAATTGCTTTGTTTTTATATTTAAAAAAATGACAATTAGATTTCTACAAAGTACCTCCTAGTTAATATTAACTCAGTCTGGATTTTATGGATTAATCCATTCAAGGTTAAAGTGCTTAACAATGACCTTGTATATTTATGATTGTGTGAACTTTATGGTACCGTACATTGATTCATTATATTCTTGTCAGGTCTGCAGCTGGATCCTAGTCATTTTGACACAGTATTTCAGCAGTCCATCTGGCCACCATCTTCACTTGAAATTTCATTTTGCTGAATCACCTGACAAGAATATTCAAATGTTCAAATGTGTGTGAATTCCTAAGGGACAAAAAATGCTGAGGTCATCGGTCCCTAGACTTACACACTCCGTGACATGGCATCTCAAACTGCGGGGCTACTCTGCGCGGCGACAAGAATATAATTTGTGTGTTTTTGATGTACTGTTTTATAACTCTGTTGTTTCAGCATTTGAATTGAAAAGTAAGCCTGAAACTTTCATTAACACTTTCATTAAAATAAATCTCTTGTAATGGGCTTTTTCAGGCAAACGCCTTGTGTACAAGGACAAACTCATTAAGAAGGGATTGAAGAATAGACTCAACAAGAAAAGAAAGAAAGAAGAGAATACCCTCAAGAAGAAGTTGTTAAAGAGGAACTTGAACAAAGCTGTCCTTAAGAATGAAGTGGGGAGTACATCAAAGCCAGTAAAACAAATTTATAATGAAGAAGGAAAGCTTGTTTTTAATAAATTCGATTTCTCAGAGTCTGCATCAGCACCTGCCGCTGTTTCTAAGAAGGCTAAAGAGCCAAAAGACCCGAGGAAAATACTACACAAACTAGAGAAACAGAATGAGAAGCTTAAACATTTGGAATCAGAAGGTGAGACTGAAAAGGCAAAAGTTATAAAAGAAAGGACAGCTTGGAAAACAGCACTGCAAAAAGCTGAAGGAGTCAAGGTCAAAGATGATCCAAACTTACTCAGAAAGTCAGTGCGTAAAGAACTTGAGAAAAAGCGCAAGAGCAAAAAGAAGTGGGATGCAAGAAATGAGAAAATGAAACAGCAACAGCAAGAAAAACAGAATAAGAGAATGGAAAATATCCAAGCAAGGAAGAAACAAAACAAACTTACAAAACTGAAAAAAGCTGCAAAGAAAGGAAGAATTATTCCAGGATTTTGAAAGTTATCTGTACTGGTAAATTGGTTCTGTATTGTTGTTATCAGATATGTGTGACAAGGTTTGTGACAATAAGTTTTGTACATAATCACAGAGATTATCACAATGAGTACAATCTGAAGTTAGTGATAGCTCAGAGTTGCGCAGGTAATTGAAGTCTGTAGACTCTCACTTTTTAATCTTTTTTGCTATTTTTATGTGATACAGAATTGTAGAAAATATTTAAAGCTGTTGACTTAAGATGTATCTAAGTTATTTTGTAAAATATATAAGTTGGTAGTACATTTTTAGAATGTGCAGTAAAACATCCCAAAAAGTTTTACATGTTCATGATTTAGTTTGTTTTTCTTGATAATGATTATCACAGCATTTTTTATAAACATGACATTTTTTTTAATGATTGAAAAGTAAATGTGTGGTACAGTATGAAGATGAAAAAATAAAATTATTTTTCAGTTAAGAATAATTATTTAAAAAATGTTATTTTCTCTCTCTCTCTCTCTCTCTCTCTCTCTCTCTCTCTATATCTCTCTCTCCACTTTAGTGAGGTGGAATTCTCCTTGGAACTGTGTCAGGGAAATCAAACCTTAGTTATTCTACAAAGCACAGCATGCTATTTATGTGATAAAGAGAGAACAGATGTCTTTCACGTCTTGCAAGAAAGTACCTCACTCTGGAGGATTAAAAATTTGAGAACTATAATTGGAAGTGGTTGTGGTCAGTATGCTGTAGCACTAGAAAAACACAATACTCTTTAACTTCTGTGAATGTTCCATAAGTTGTAAATACATCGTTGATATTGACTCTGCTGAACTACGAAATAAATGGGAAATGGAAGGTGTAACAGAAGTCAAAGTATGAGGAGGAATGTGGGTAGTGAACTGTAAAATACTGATGTCTTCATCATGGGGAAAAAAATGAAGAAGAAGGAAGAGAAAGAAAAAAAACTGTTTTAATGTAATCTGATGCAGTGCTGTAAGTGCCACAGATGTGGTCACAATGTATTGGGCTGTAATGACAAGGCAACATACAGGAAATGTGCCCAAGAAGCAGTGTCATTGTGTTCAATTCCAGGTTCTCTGTAAACTGCTCAGGTAATCACCTTCCTTGGAGCTGTATTTGCCTTGTATTTTTAGAAGAAATAAGAGTTAAAATGGCAATTGTAATTTTATATACCAGGGCAAAAAACCTGTCTCTTCTCAACTTCTTTGCTCTCACATTGGGAAAGCTGTAGTAAAAATCAGCACTGCCACACAAACACAGGTAATAGAGTTTGCTAAACACAAGTATTTGCAACAAGAATCGTGGTAATAATCCTACTGCTGCTTCGAAACCAGTGCTAGCAGAGGTTGGTAGCAGCTGAAGATACTAATCTCAGTTAAAGAGTTAGAGGTGAACAGTAGTTCAACATGTACTATACAGCGTTCATCACAACAAAAGACAAACTGCAAAGAAACCTGCCATGAAAGTATCAAAGAGGTCTGTAATAACAGTTGATAACTCTGGAGTGAAACTGGAAATATGTGGTGAAGAATAGGCAAGTTGTCCTACTAATTCACTCATTGGCCAAAATGTGCCACCAAAACAGATATATCCAAAGAAATCCCCTTTTGATTAATGGCTTGTGTACTGCAGTGGACTGAAAACAGATTAGGAACATAAGTGGAGGAAGTAACGCTTTAAAAAAGGAGAGGTCATTGGGCATATGTGTACAAGAGATGCATTTCAAAACTCTGTACATCCATGGGTTTAAAGGCTATACCAGCAACAGGAAGAATGATACAGGTATTAAAAGGGCTAAGTGGTGGAGTTGGCAGCATTCATCCATGACATACATCATGGTGTATGTGTTATTAGGGATGGGGAGTAAAAGTGCCTTTCTCAAGATACTCAAAAACTTTTCAATAAAGACCTCATGGAAAACTTGGGAATATGAACATGCACTAGCATCATGGTTCCATAACAGGCTCAGACACTTGCGGAATGAGCCATCATGTTGACAAGGAGAGGGCCCAAGTGGTGGGATCAACTTTTTGAAACCATCTATACGGTTGTGTAGGTTAAGGTCCAAGGTATCACACCTTGCCAATGTTCACCCTGGTGGTCCCTGGTTTGCAAGTAAATGACAAAAAAAAAATTTCACATGATGCTCTGCAGCTTTAAAAATAGAAATGTTAAACAAACTGGTGGTGTAGCATAGTGGTTAAGGTGCAGTCCTCAAATGCAATCTCATCAGATGCTTTGAAATTTCTTATTTTTAAATATTTATCAAAATTACTTTGATCATATTTTTATTCAGTCAGTTGGTTTAAATGTATTTCTTTTAATTTCCATTAACTTTTTCATTTGTTTTCATTTTTTCTATCATTTTTCCACTTGGAATCTTTCTTCATGTGATTTCAGTTGTGTATTAACTTTGATATAATTCTTCCATTTTACTGCCATATATTTTTGTCCATGTTATTGCTTTCTTTACACTACTACTCACTTCACTGGAATTTTTTTACTGCAAATAGGCCATCTGATGACCACATTCCAATTTCAATTCCTCATTCTTTAGTATTTTTTCTTCCTGTATGCCTTCATCTGTTCACTATGTTTCTTCTTTCTGTTTTCAGACTTTTGAACCAGTCTTTTTAGCTACGCAGCCTTGGAATCCTTCCATTTTCAGTACTTTTTCCCGAAAGGCTTCGCTGTTGTTTATATCTTCTATCTTTTGTATTGTTTCTTTCTAAGTCCTTTTTAGCTTCGTTGACCCAGCTTGTGGTGGACTTCTTATCCCACAAATATTTGAAAATCTTATTAGTTAATCTACTGTCTTGCATTCGAAATAGATGTCCAAGAAACATGAGTCGTCTTTTTCTCATTACATTTGAAATGTTTTCTATATTTCGACATGTTTCAGCATTACTTCATAATTTACAACTAAATTATAGTTTAATGCCAGGCATTAGCTTACATATAGACATTCTGGCTTCACAACTATGTTGTAATGCCTTATTTTTGCATTTTTGTATAGACACTTTTTACTGTGTAGGTGGTTGGTGATACCATATGCTCTCTCTATTTTATGCAACCTTCTGCCTATTGCAGATTTTTCCAATGCATTTTCTTGGATCATCTTTTCTAGATGTTTGAATTTTCTGACCCTTTCTATTTGGCCAATGTCGTTTTCAGAAATTTTGGAGCATCCTTAACATTTGTTACAAATATTGTTTCTTCTGCAAAAATTCTTAAACCAGTTCTGCTGGCTGTTTCTTCCAGGAGATTTATTTGTGTTATAGCAGACGCCACATTTTCGGAAAGTATAGCAAAATCACCTGCAAATGCAAGACAGTTGATTTTGATCTTTTTGGTTCCTTTTCATAAGGAAGAGGAATTTCATTTTATTTATAATTCCTACCTTCATTTAAATCTTCTTCTGTATTATTTTGTAGATAGTGCAGTAATAATTTTTTTATGTTTGTATAACAATTACCGTACAAAAAATTACCTCTTGTAATGAAAAATGCATTTTTGGCACCATTGCACAGTCAGTATAAAGATTATTTCATCTTTTGCTTTTTAACTGACAGATTGTCATTTCAAATGTTTAAATATTGTAGTAGGTAAATAAAAATAATTAATTCACATGCACAAAGATTACAAGCGGAAACAGAGTAATATGGAGAAAAAAATGAGAGTAATTGAAATCATAAACACGATGATTAAAATGACATGACAAATGAACAGAGACAAAAAAATATACTTAAACCAATTAATGGCATAAAAATAAGCCTGTCAAGCATCTGACAAGATTCTAAACAACAAACCTTTGCTAAGCAATCAGTATATTTAATGTTCTATTTTTAAAGCATCACTTGAAATTCCAGATTTTTTTTTCGGTGATGGCCCACCGGAGTGAATGGCTGCAGGGTGTGACACCTTTGACCTTAAGCATATGGTTTCAAAAAGCTGATCCCACCATGGGGGATCTCTCCTTGTGAGTCTTAATGGAGGAATAAAGCAAAGTACAGTTCCACATTTTACAGTCTAATAACCGCGAGGGCAGGGGGTGGTTACGATTAAATTTCACTACATGAGTGTCTGCCCATGAATAGTGAGTGATTGAAGGACAATAAACATTGAGGAGACATTTGTAAGGACATGCTGAAGAGAAATAATGAATAAACTATTGAAAGAAACACATTTCAGTTTCCAGGTGAGAGGGTAGTGTGTAATTGCATGCCACGTTTATGTTCAAGGTTACAAACATTGCTCAATGCGACAACCTTCTGCATCCACAACAGCCTGGATGCGCACTGGAATTTGCTCTTCTGCTGCCTGAAACATCTCAAGTGGGATGTTGGATACCTCCCTGGCTATGCTCATCTTCAACAACCTGTGCACCGCCTGAATATTGCACATTGTGTCCCGAATTCCCAGCCATCGAAACGGTCACTTCTTTAACTATTTGTGACGCAATTGGCCATCGGCTTCTCCCAGTAGCACTTGCAAAATCACCAGTTAATTTTTGAACTTCTGAATTTTGTTATTCCATCACAGTGTAATATTGTACTCTGCCCCGTGACGTAATAACATACTATTTTCATTTCCTATCAAAATACCAAGAGTTAAAGATATAATTTAACCACTTAGTCAGTGAACTGCGCTGCAAGTCAGTGAATATGTATGCCCAGGATAATGAGAGCGGCATTATATTATCATCTGTATTTTGTTCTGTACAAGAATGCGCACTCGTCTTTTCTCTCTCTTCGTCTTTAGTCACACGCCTATCTGACAGCATCTTACACTATCAGACTCTTATTTTCTTTTATTTTGTTCAAATGAACTGAAATTGTATTCCTGTTAGGAATTTGTTTAATTGTGCCATTATTATCGCCATTTGCGATTACTGATATGACTTTACTATGAATACTTTTTTCTTTCGCTCCAGAGTTGGGCTAAGATTATTGTAATTTCCACGTATTTAGCCGGAATACAACAAAAAATTCTTGGTTTTGTTCAAAACTGTGAGATTAATGCACGAGATGTCAGATGTCTGTATAAAAATCTTCTTTTGTTAAATAATAATTGCTTAATTTGGCATTTCTGCTTTCATTTCATAGTAACGATCATCAATCCCCAATTTATAAATGTTAAAGATTTTGCTCTGCTACATTTTCTCTTATGTTGCCAACGCAATGCCCACGAAATTAAATTAACTATTCTGAATTTTCTCGCGAGGCGAGAAGACAGTTAGTAATTTCCCTGAGTTTATAGAAACCCAAATTAAACATTTTTCAGCATGCCACGAGTCTACCGAGCTACACTTCAAACAATAAAAAAGGTAAAAAAGGAACAGTATTAACTAAGGAGTGAAGTGATTTTTTTACATAGTTGATAATATTGAATGCATTTTCAGACAAAAAATAATTTACGTTATAGAGACTAAGAAAGTGATGTATGTGTGCTTGTGAGATATTTAGGTTCATTTTGCTTTTCATTTAGTACATTTCCTTTTGATTGATTATTTATTTAATTATTATCAATTATTATTATTACAGTAAGGGAAAAGGACCTCCCTGTGCTCCTTTATATGCTGATATTCATGAAGAGTGGCATCACTATTGCTGTTATTTTGATAAAACAGCTTTACAAGTAAAGCCTTATTTGCCTTGTCCAGGCCCATGTTGACTCTGCAAATGCTTGTGTCTCAATCTCATGTCACCATACGTTCCTGGCGTCTGACATGACACACACTACAAACAATACAGCCCTACAGCTCACAGTCTGAACATCATTCCTATAAAGTAAATAGTTTTCTGCCTGCACCGGCTCAAGTAGCAAAAGTTTAATTATAACCATGCTGTAAATCATTCACTGGAACAAAAGCATCTTCTTGTTATTATTCCTCATATTCTCCTTCTTCTGTAGTGGTTGTGTGTCCTGTGATGGCCTGCTAGGCTTCCTCTTCTCAGAAAACATCAGTCCATTTGCTGTGCACCCATTGAACTGTTTCAGTGAGATTTTGCTGTAATTTGTGTCTCAGTGATATAAGTGCTATGCATTCACAACACAGGAATCTAAAGAGAATCCAAATAGATAAAGATACCATCATTTTCAGTTAAGTGATCTCCTGTACAGTCCAGTAACCGTTCCTGCCAAGTCCACTCCTCCCTTTGCCCTCTAATGCTACTGACTTAAAGTGTGAGTGTGAATCTGGGTTATTTCGGTTTATTCCCCCTAACCACCTCCCACTTCTTTATCAGGTGACTTACTGGGAATTTACAGCCACTCTTCTTTACTGGATAGCTGGCTGCTGGAAAGCCTCGACTTCTTCTCCGTCGAATAACGCTAGGTACAGGAATTTTTAGACTCTGTCCACTTATGAAATAAGCACACATACAAACTTTGCTTTTTGTCAATTAATGATGTACACTCCTGGAAATGGAAAAAAGAACACATTGACACCGGTGTGCCAGACCCACCATACTTGCTCCGGACAGTGCGAGAGGGCTGTACAAGCAATGATCACACGCACGGCACAGCGGACACACCAGGAACCGCGGTGTTGGCCGTCGAATGGCGCTAGCTGCGCAGCATTTTGGCACCGCCGCCGTCAGTGTCAGCCTGTTTGCCGTGGCATACGGAGCTCCATCGCAGTCTTTAACACTGGTAGCATGCCGCGACAGTGTGGACATGAACCGTATGTGCAGTTGATGGACTTTGAGCGAGGGCGTATAGTGGGCATGCGGGAGGCCGGGTGGACGTACCGCCGAATTGCTCAACACGTGGGGCGTGAGGTCTCCACAGTACATCGATCTTGTCGCCAGTAGTCGCCGGAAGGTGCACGTGCCCGTCGACCTGGGACCGGACCGCAGCGACGCACGGATGCACGCCAAGACCGTAGGATCCTACGCAGTGCCGTAGGGGACCGCACCGCCACTTCCCAGCAAATTAGGGACACTGTTGCTCCTGGGGTATCGGCGAGGGCCATTCGCAACCGTCTCCATGAAGCTGGGCTACGGTCCCGCACACCGTTAGGCCGTCTTCCGCTCACGCCCCAACATCGTGCAGCCTGCCTCCAGTTGTGTGGCGACAGGCGTGAATGGAGGGACGAATGGAGACGTGTCGTCCTCAGCGATGAGAGTCGCTTCTGCCTTGGTGCCAATGATGGTCGTATGCGTGTTTGGCGCCGTGCAGGTGAGCGCCACAATCAGGACTGCATACGACCGAGGCACACAGGGCCAACACCCGGCATCATGGTGTGGGGAGCGATCTCCTACACTGGCCGTACACCACTGGTGATCGTCGAGGGGACACTGAATAGTGCACGGTACATCCAAACCGTCATCGAACCCATCGTTCTACCATTCCTAGACCGGCAAGGGAACTTGCTGTTCCAACAGGACAATGCACGTCCGCATGTATCCCGTGCCACCCAACGTGCTCTAGAAGGTTTAAGTCAACTACCCTGGCCAGCAAGATCTCCGGATCTGTCCCCCATTGAGCATGTTTGGGACTGGATGAAGCGTCGTCTCACGCGGTCTGCACGTCCAGCACGAACGCTGGTCCAACTGAGGCGCCAGGTGGAAATGGCATGGCAAGCCGTTCCACAGGACTACATCCAGCATCTCTACGATCGTCTCCATGGGAGAATAGCAGCGTGCATTGCTGCGAAAGGTGGATATACACTGTACTAGTGCCGACATTGTGCATGCTCTGTTGCCTGTGTCTATGTGCCTGTGGTTCTGTCAGTGTGATCATGTGATGTATCTGACCCCAGGAATGTGTCAATAAAGTTTCCCCTTCCTGGGACAATGAATTCATGGTGTTCTTATTTCAATTTCCAGGAGTGTATTTGACTTTCATCCACAATAAAACTCGCACTTTCAACATAAATATATAACTTCTGGTAAGTCCCTCATACAGGTGAATGTCAGAAACAAATTAAATTATAGTTAAAAGAAAGTTGGCTTTGATACCATAACTTTTCTTAATATAAATCAGAAAATAAGTCTTGCCCATTGCAAGGTTACGTCAAGAGTTCTTTTTCAACTGTCTTTGTTTTAATAACAATGGTCAGTGACCCAATAAGCACAGAGATGCATATAAACTCCATTGCTCTTCCTTACACACTCACTAGAACATCTATGGATTGCCTGTCAGGTACTTGTCGGTGCTGTTCATCTGCTGCATCTACTTTCTTCCTGCAGCTGATTGTAAACCTACACACACAAACATGTGACGTGCAGTAGGTGGGATTCTACCATCTCACACCCATATCCAGAATATTGTGTATTCGAGACGGTAGAAGGCTGAGTGGTTATAGAATTTACACAGAAATTCTCAAATCACTACAGCTCTCCCCCTCCCATGCTTGCTGTACTGCTTTTCAGTGTTGGGACAAGGCACTTCTGTCTTTTTCTCCTCCTCCATATTCTGTCTCTTTATGGTTGTACGAGGATGAATACCACAGAAAGAGCTTGCCAGACGCACATTTTTGTCTGCCCACCGTACAATTATGATCCCAGAATTTCTGTCCTTTGTGTAGTAAAAACTGCCACATGAGCATGCTTCTAGAGTGTTTTCTCGTTGTCGGAAAGACAGATTTTCAATCTGATTTGTAACTGTTTCATATGAATTATTAAGCCCAATGTGAAGAAAAAGATAGCAAATATGCTTTATACAGTCACCATCACAATCAGAGGCAACAGTCTTTTGGTGGTAAGGTAATGCAGGGTTTTTATTTCTTCTATAAAATGTCTCTGCTTCTGTCTCCAGTATCCTGTAAATGAGTATTCTGTGCAGGCTGTCACCTGTTTGGACAGCATACCAGAAGTGATTTACTGATAATTTACTGTAAATTAAAATTTTGCTTTAAAATTCAAGTTCAGAGTTGTCATACACCCACGGAACACTTCCCATGGCCCATGTGGCAGAATTTCAAGCCAGAAATGGTTAGCACCAGTTAGGGATGCTGACAGCACACTTCGTGAGCTGTGACTGAGGCAACTAACGTGTGCGTTCTGGGGTATGTGAGTAGTGTGTGACTTTAATAGGCTGCTCACTTTCAGCCTCTTGACCATCAACACATACCTTTCCTCCACTCTCATTTCCTATTCTGTGGTCTTTGACTTATCTTAGCTCAGCCGCAATAGCTCCTGGCGTGTACACTGCCCTGTGGTCCACCTCATATATTGCATCACTGATAATATATGACTCTCTTATCTACTACTCCTCATTATTAATTTTTTTCTAGTATTCTATCACTCCCTTCGGGGTCTTCCATTCACTGTAAAATTCATAACAGTATTAGAACACATGTTCACAAAGTTCAATATAGGGGCATTGTTGCGTACCGGCAACATTTTTTTCGCATTTAATTTTTATAACCTTCAGGTAAGAAATTGCTGTCATATTAGTGAAATAAGTCATTTACAAGACTTCCTGTGTCTGTTTATAAGCATTTTTCATCACAAAATGTAAAACGGCGTCATAAAATCAAACGAAACTGCTACAGGTAACTGATGTTCACATAACCTAGCTCGCTGTTGCCTAAGATGCACAGTATTCAGAAACATTTGACTGAAGGGAAGAAAACGTCGCTGGATCAGAGTGTTTAAACATTGGTTGAAGCATCTTTACTCATCCAAGGACGAAATTTGAAACAGGTTGCAAAAAAATTATATGCAATTTTGATGTTGCTTGTGGGCAACATTGCCCAGTAAGGGGTTAACTCACACTGCACTCATCTCCTCCTCCTTTGCAGTATTCCTCTTCCTGTGTCCCATACCCCCGACCCTGTCCCCAACCTACTCCTTCCCATCACTGGACACTGCACACAATGCTCTCTGCTTGAGGTCTGAACAAACTTACCATTTCTACATTCTTATCCTGTGCACCTGCTGCCGCTTCCTACTAGCTGTTAGCCACTCATCCTTGTCGCTTCTTCCTGCTCCTTTCTCCCCTCGCGCACTTCATCTAACACAACTCTTGCACCCACCTTCCACTATGCAGCATTGTGTTTAGAGGTCTCCTGAGCCTCATATGGCTCACAGATAATGCATTTCAACTATGAGTGTAAAAGTGGTGGCTCTGCTGAACACTCTCTTATTCGTAGCACTCAATATTTTTGCAGTTGGTAGCCATGGTGATTCCTAACTGCAACCATCAGAGATATATTTAATGATGACTCAACTATAGTAGTCTTTCGTTAATTTTCCTGACTGATCATGTATGCTAATTGAGCTTACGTTTGTGTATTTAATTAGTTTTCTAGTTTATTATTATGGCCAAAAGAAGACAAACTTTTGAAGAACTTGAACAGCTATGCAAGATAGCTTATCACGTTGCGAAAGTTACATTATTGATAACACAGACAGCAACCCTGATTACGAGCCTGACAATAAATGTTGTGTTAGAGACTGTACAAAGCAACAGAAGTTTATTGAAAGTGATGACGAAGAGAGTGACTTTGAGGAACTGAATATCTGTAATACGTCTAATCCAGGTAATACTTTCCGTATCAGGTCTAGCTCTTCGCAAGATACACTAGGCCCACAAGACCCTTCCTGCTCTACTGACCATAATTATTTAAAACATCCATTGTTGCAAAATAATGTGGATGTGAGTGTTATACATGATGTCTATAATTCCGAAAATGCCACCGGTGAAACACGAGATGGGAATATTACACGGGGCAGTGTACATGCCAGGAGCTATTATGGCTGAGCTGAGGTAAGCCAAAGTCCACAGAATAGGAAATGAGAGTGGGGGAAAGGTATGTGTTGTTGGTCAGGAGGCTGAAAGTGAGCAGCACACACTGCTCACATCCTCCGAGGCGCACACGTTAGTTGCCTCAGTCACTGCCCACGGAGAGTGCGGTCAGCAACCCTAACTGGTGCTAACCATTTCTGGCTTGAAATTTTGCCACACAGGCCATGGGAAGTGTTCTGTGGATGTATGATAACTTTGAACTTGAATTTTAAAGAAAAATTTTAATTTGCAGTAAATGTCACAGATCTAATGTGGGCAGATGCTACTTCGGAGCCAAAGATGTTTCCTACATGCTTTCCCCCTGCTTTATCAAATGATGTTTTGGATATGTTGAGCAGTTGTTCACCAGAGGAAGCATATTTTCATTTCATTGATAATGACGTGTTTGAGTTTCCTGTGGCTAAAACAAATCAATTTGCAAAACAAAAAATTGATTCTCAACAACTCAGTCGTAATTCCAGGCTAACGGAATGCAAAGGAATAAGTATAACAGAGATGAAACATTTCTGTGGTATTATAATGTGGATGGGCTTGGTAAAAATGGCAAATTGAGCTTCCTATTGGAGCAAGTCGATGCTTTACTCTAACAAGGTTAGCTCCATTATGTCACATAATTGGTTTGAAATACTCCTCAGATTATTTCATGCTTCTAATAACCAGACATGAAGGGATAGACTCCACAATCCAACCTGTCTTAGACCTGATAGTACCAAAATTCAAGGACATGATTTGTCCTCGAGAGGAAATTTGTATTGATGAGACTATTATCCCGTTTAGAGGACGTCATTTCGGCAATATGAACCAAACAAAAGGCATAGGTATGGGGTAATAGTCTTCAAACTTTGCCTTCCATCTGGCTATACGTGGAACCTCAAAGTCTATGCAGCTAAGGAAGCAACTACAGGTGTTTGTGTTCCACGAAAAGTAGTTATGGAGTTACTTGACCCTTTGTTGCACAATGGGAGGACCCTGTATTGTGACAATTGGTACAGCAGTGTATCATTGACTATAGAACTAATGAATACCTCTACCCACCTTGTTGGCACTCATAGTAGTAACAGAAAAGGTAACCCACAAACTGTAATATCTGCAAAACTGAAAAAAGGGCAAACACTGTGTTCACAGAGCAACACAAAAATCTCTGTGATCAAATGAAAAGATAAACGGGATGTTTTGATGATTTCTGCCAAACATAACGATGATATGGTGCCTGTAAAACATAAAAATGGCATGGAAGTTTTGAAACACAAAGCAGTCATGGACTACAATGCTGACAAATCATTTATTGATGTAACCGATCAGATGAGTTCATACTTAACGGCACTTCGACGTATGGTTAAATGGTACAGAAAGATCATTTTTTAAATCCTTTTTGGAACATCTGTTGTAAATGCTCAAGTGCTGTACAACTTGGCAAACAAAGGATCCAAGTCTTGCATACAAATAATTCCTTTCTCGTAGTGTGTGACTCTACTGCTATTGATTGCCAAAGATCCACAACCGCGAGCAACACTACAACCATTCCACGAAGATAACAGCCATCGCCTTGTGACAGTAGAGAGACCAAAGCAGAGTAGTCAAAGATGATGATCGGGCTGTTATAAGCACCTGTGAAGAACCAAAGGATGCTGCTAAGAAAGTGAAGAGGGTGTGCACAAAATCCAATAAATGTGATAGTTTTATGTGCAACGAGTGTTTTAGTGACATTCACAATTCTGTGTTGAAAAAGTATAATATTCTAAGATCCTTATTCATGAACATTGTCAGACCAAGTAAAAAAATTGTAAATAATATTATATTTGTATGTAGCTAATACAATCAAATAAACTAAGTGTTTGAATCGTTTCTTGAAAAACGATTTTTTTATGCCTATTGTGGTTTTAAATAATTTGAGTCACATGTGCCACAGATTACAATTGTGTTAAAATGTTGTTGTTGAGCTACGTTAGCCATATATGGCTCACACCTGTTATCAGTCTAGTTTAGTCATATATTAACATTTTATCAAGTAACTTAATTCTACATGTTCAAAAGAAGACATGTGATGCAAAAAATCAATTTGGCTTCAGAAGTAATATTCATGATTTCAATGTGGCATAGCAGTGCATGATCCAAATTTCAGAATGGCAGTCAATGTGTTAAATAATATCTTAGTGTAGAAAATAATTATATTTCTTCCATTAAGGGCTTATTACTTACTGACCATACAACAAAGACTGTTCTGCTGTTCTGTTCGTCTTCACAGTTTCCCTCCCAGGCTTGTCATTTATGATTTTGAGTACAAAGTTGAGAAAAGAGAGAAGTCATAGAATAATTCATTGGAAGATGCAATAGAATTGAGGTGATTTGCAGAAACCCCACTAGCCAGAAAATCACAGTTTTGTGAAAACAAAAAAACTGTATATCTTCTTTCACATAAGAAGCTAATTTGTTTTTGTTTCATCTAAATCTCCTCTAGACATCAGGAATGTTATCAGAACTGAGTAATACCAAATTATATACTCTGGGTGTGAAGAAGGACAATGATTTAGTAGAGTGGGAATTCAATAAAAATGTCGTAACAATATTTTAGTTATATACGCTACAGATGTTATTGTCATGACAAAAATAATCAATTTTTGACATTATAATGTAATTAGATAGATGAAAAATCTACTCGCCAAGTGCTGGCAAGAGAACACATGTAAAGAAAGGTTTTATGTATGCGAGCTTACAGAGCCAATGGCTTGTTCCTGCAGAAGGGTTCAAGGGAAAGGAAGAGCAGTGAAAGAAAAGGACTGGAGAGATTTAGGAAAAGGGTTACAGCTTGGAAAAGTCATCCATAACCCTAGGTCAGTGGAGAATTACAGGGTGGGGTGAGAAGGAAAGACTGCACCGGATGAGGTTTGAAAACCAGAGAGCTTAAACATGGAAGACAGGGTAATAGGCAAGACAGAGGTTACTGCTAAGGGACGTCTTTGCCATGTGGACTCACAGTTGAGGCTGACCAGTTAAAATTCCTAAAGTCTGTAAATGCCTTCTCCCAGTTAAATTTCACAAGGTCCTATTCCAAATCCCTTGATCTCAATCTCATCCTCACTTGAGGCCAGCTACATACTTCTGTCCATATTAAATGTGCTAACAAACAACAGTACTTAAATTCTGACAGTTGCCATTCTTTTACACGCCAAACATTTCCTCCCATACAACCTGGGCATTCAAGGCAAAATTATTTGTTCAGATGCAGACTTCTTACAGCACTACACCACCATTCTCACCTCATCCATCACTGGACGTAATTACCCCAACAGCCTAGTTCGAAAGCAGATTTCCGGGGTCACCTCAGCCAATCCTGCTGCTGCTGATCTGTCCAAAAAACAACTTTGTAGCACACAACTTGCCTCACTAAGTATTATCCTGGTCTTAAATCTATTAATCAGCTACCTCGACAAGGCCATGATTTCGTAAAATCATACCCTGAAATGAGATCCATTCTGTCTGAGATCTTGCCCACCACACTTAGAATAGCTTTTCATTGCCCCTCCCAATCTCCACAATATCCTTGTCAGACCCTATGCTTCTTCTGCACCTGTCTCCCTACACTATTGCTCTTACCCCTGTGACTGTCCCCACTGCAAAACTTGCCCCATGTATCCCCCTATCACCACTATACCAGCCCTGTAACTGGCAAAAGAGCATGCTCTACAACATGGCAACAAGACAATTGTGACCGCGGTGTCTGTTTCATCACATGCACTATCTGGATTCTTTCCCCTGACACCAGACATCTGCAGGTAGGAACTAGCACAACATGTCCTTCGTTCTCACCACCCACCTGGCTTTAATTTATGTTTATTTCTTCTGCTCAGCATTTCTTCACAATAATTACATCTTTCATTTTCTTACCCGTCTTTTTTTTGCCATCCCCCTCCCGCCTCTGTTACATACAGTGCACTTAGCTCATCAGTATTATTAACTCTTGCATGATGTTATAACAGTAATCTTCCATATTACCTTGTCTTCCACCTTTAAGCTCTCAAGTTTTCAAATCTCGTCAGGTGCAGTCCCCAATAATCAGTCTTTCCTTCTCATCCCTAACGGTAAGTCTTCCTTGATCCGGGTTTCTGGGTGACCTCTCCAGATTTTAACTTTTTTCCTAAATCTCTCCAGTCATTTTCCTTTACCCATCTCCCTTCCCCATCAACCGTTCTGCCAGAAGAAAGAGCTACTGGCTCTGAAAGCTTGGATATGTAAAACCTTTCTTTATATGTGCATTCTCCTGCCGCCACATGGTGAGTAGATGTTATTGTCAAGTTGAAGTAAATCTTAAGACTTAGTTAAACAATTATGTATTAAAAAAAGGAGGATGAAAAATGTGACATATAGCTTACAATATAATCAAAACATCAGTCTTTATATCCATCACTATTTTCATCATTATCTGTTTCATAGTCCCAACTGGTTGTAGGTGAATCCACTGATGCATCCGTGCCAAACATTCTTGAATAAATACTCTTTGCTTGCACTGTTTTTGAGGTACTGGGCAAGATTAAATACATTTTTAGCCTTCGCAGATTTCAATCTACATCACCGTGGATACTGTGCAGTTCACACTTAAGTGGCTCATTGAAATAATAGTTCTCTATTTGCTCCACTCTCGAATGTGCGGAAAAAATGAACACCTTCTGTGCAAGCTCTGATTTCCCTTATTTTATTATGATGATCGTTGCTCCATGTGTAGGTTGAAATACTTTCACATTCGGAGCAGAAAGTTGGTGACTGAAATTTTGCCACACTCTCTCCCTTATTTCTCGATAATACAAAATATGCCGCCCTTTTCTGAACTTTCTCGATGCACTGCATTAATCTTATCTGGTAAGGAAACCACACCATGCAGCAGTATTACAAAAGAGGTTAGATAAGTGTAGGACACGCAGTCTCTTTAGTATATCTGTTGCCTCTTCTGTGTATTCCACCAATAAAATACAGTCCTTGGTTCGCCTTCCCCACAACATTTTTCATGTGTTCTTTCTAATTAAAGTTGTAATTCATAGGTATTTAGTTGAACTTACGGCGTTTCGAATTCATTGATTTATCATGTAACCAAAATTTAACGTATTCCATTTAGCACTCATATGAATGACTCTCGTGCACACACACACACACACACACACACACACACACACACACTAATCCTTGTTCCATACATTATGAATACGACATTTTGTAATGATGTGGAATGTGTCACTTTAACATAAGTTTTATTTACACAAAATAATTAGTTTTTATTTTTCATTTATTTATTTATTTTATTTTTTACAGTTACTATTTCATATTAATAATTCATCTATTGAGTAGAAGGAGTTGTCATTCAGAAATTCTTTTAATTTGCTTTTAAATGTTGGTTGGCTATCTGTCAGACTTTTAATACTATTTGGCAAACGACCGAAGATTTTTGTGGCAGCATAATTCATCCCTTTCTGTGCCAAAGTGAGATTTAATCCAGAATAGTGAATATCATCCTTTCTTCTAGTGTTGTAGCTATGCACTTGGCTGTTATTTTTTAATTGGGATGGGTTATTAATGACAAATTTCGTAAGTGAATATATGTATTGCGAAGGTACTGTGAATATCCCAAGTTCCTTAAATAAATGTCTGCAAGGTGATTTTGGGTGGGCTCCAGCTATCATTCTGATTACATGCTGTTGTGCAATGAATACTTTCTCTCTTAATGACGGATTACCCCAAAATATGATGCCATATGAAGGCAGTGAATGAAAGTAGGCCCAATAGGCTAATTCATTGATATGTTTATCACCAAAATTTGCAATAACTCCAATAGCATAAGTAACTGAACCTAACCATTTCAGCAGATCATCGATGTGTTTCTTCCAATTCAATTTCTCATCAATGCACACACTCAGAAATTTTGAGTATTCTACCTTAGCAACAGACTTCCATTCATAGTCTATATTTATCAGTGGTGTTATGCCATTTACTGTACAGAATTGTATAAACTGTGTCTTCTCAAAATTTAGTGATAGTCCATTTGCAGAGAACCACTTAATAATTTTCTGAAAGACATTATTTGCAATTTCCTAGCTGATTCTTGCTTCTTGGGAGTGATTACTATACTTGTATCATCAGCAATAAGAACTAACTTTGAATCTTCATGAATATAATGTGGCAAGTCGTTAATATATATTAAGAACAGTAAGGGATCCAAGACAGAGCCATGTGGGACATCATTCTTGATACCTCCCCAGTTAGAGGACTCGGCTGGTTTTTGTAGACTATATGTACTGTTAATTTCAACCTTCTGGATTCTTCCAGTTAAACCATTTGTGCACTGTTCCACTCATACCACAATACTTAAGCTTATCTAGAATTTCATGATTCACACAATCAAAAGCCTTTGAGAGATCACAAAATATCCCAATGGTTGACGTTCGGTTATTCATTGCATTTGATATTTGATCAGTGAAAGCATATATAGCATTTTCTGTTGAAAAGCCTTTCTGAAAACCAAATTGGCATTTTGTTAGTACTTCATTTTTTACAAATTTGTGATGCACTCTTGAATACATTACTTTTCCAATAATTTTGGATAAAGCTGTCGGAAGTGGATCGGGTGGTAGGTGTTAGCATCAGATGCATCCCCTTTTTTATGCAATGATTTCACAATAGCATATTTCAGTCTATCTGGAAAAATTCCGTTTCCGTGAGCTGAGAATCCTACTTATTTGTTGGGAACAAGCTTTTAGTACTCTGTTGGAAATGCCATCAATTCCACGTGAGCTTTTACTTTTGAGTGAATTTATTATTTTCCTAATTTCAGTAGTAGAGGCGAGTTGAATTTCAATTTTATCAAATTGCGTAGGTATTGTCTCTTCCATATACTGCCTTGCATTTTCTAATGAATAGCTGGAACCTATTTTCTCTACAACACTTAAGAAATGATTATTAAAACTGTTTTCTACTTCTGACTTCTTGTTAGCAAACTTTTCATTGTGTTTGATAGAAGCACTGTCTTCTTGTGCTCTCGGTTGTCCTGTTTCCCTTTTCACAATATTCCATATTGTTTTAATTTTATTATCAGATGTGCTAATCTCAGACATAATGCACATACTTCTGGACTTTTTAATAACTTTTCTTAATACAGTGCAGTAGTTTTTATAATGTTTCATTGTTTCAGGATTATTACTCCTCCTAGCTATAAGATACATTTCCCTTTTCTGTTTACAAGATATTTTTATCCCTTTAGTAAGCCATGGCTTTTTACGTGGTTTCTTACACTTATATTTCACTGTTTTATTAGGGAAACTGTTTTCAAATATATTTGGCTTTTTACGTGGTTTCTTACACTTATATTTCACTGTTTTATTAGGGAAACTGTTTTCAAATATATTCACAAAAGTATCATGAAATAGATTAAATTTTAAATTAGCATCGTTTCCCTGTGCACCTCATCCCAGATATCTTTTTGCAATTTGCTTTGATCTTTTCATAATTTTACCACACAATAAATGACAGTATCATCTGCAAACGACCTAAGATGGCTGCACAGATCCTGTCCTAAATCGTTTATTCAGATAAGGAATAGCAGAGGGCCAATAACAATACCTTGGGCAGAGCCAAAAATCACCTCTGTTTTACTTGACAAGTTCCGTCAGTTACTACTGTGATCTCTCGGACAGGTAATCACGAATCCAGTCACATAACTGAGATGATATTCCATAAACACACAATTTGATTACAAGATAGTTGTGAGGGCCAGTGTCAAAAGCCTTCTGGAAATACGGAATCAATTTGAAATCCCTTGTCAATAGCACTCAGCACTTTGCGTAAGTAAAGAGCTTGATGTGTTTCAAAGAACAATGTTTTATAAATAAATTATCTTTCAGATAATTCATAATGTTCTAACACAAAATATGTTCCAAAATCGTGCTGCATATCGACATTTGTAATATGGGCCTGTAATTTAGTGGATTACTTCTGTGTCCTTTCTTGAATAATGGTGTGACCTGGGAAACTTTCCAGACTTTAAGTAAAAATCTTTTGTCGAGTGACCACTTATATATGATTGTTAAGTATGGAGCTATTGCATCAGAATCCTCTGAAAGGAACGTAACTGGTATACAGTGTGGACCGTGAGACTCGCGTTTATTGGGGGATTGACGTTGCTTCACTAATCCGAGGATATCTTCTTCTAAATTATTGCGTTTGTCGGCTTTTACCGATTAGAATCCTAGGAATATTTACTTTGGCAAAGGAATTTCTGAAGGCCGTGTTCGGTTATTCTATTTTAGCAGCAAAGTCGTCAATAGTGCTTCCATTGCCGTCGCGCAGAGAGGGCATTATGTTGTGCTACTAGCATACTTTCTCTATAAACCTTCGACCATAGATACTAATAGACTGGGCAAGCAGTGCAGCGGCTATACCATGGAGGTAAGAATAAGGGGAGATGGCGCTACGTATCCCAGCCGTACTACGTTTTGAAGCCATGGGGGCGTGGCTCGCTGCCATGACACTCTGACCAAAACATTGCCAGTGAGCTATAGCGCTGCGTGTATTAAAGTCGCTAATGGCACCATATACGCATGTAACGTCATCAAATTGGTTGTTTCAAAGTTTTTGTTTAAAATAAAATCTCGTAAAGGCGAAATTCCGCGTTTCTTCTGATTAAAAATAGTTTTTAATGTAATATTACGAATGGCTAGTCTTCGATGTAAACGATACAATTTTGTTAATTCAGTAATCAACGTGTATCACAAACTAGGGTTCTTTCTTTACTTATTCTTACGATCATCTGATTGGACGAAGCAATGCCAGATTTACGAAAAGTGACGTCGTCTTTTCCGATTTTCGTGACATACAAACCAAAACTTCTCAGTTGTTTGAGTTCAGAATGATGTATTGTAGTAGCTATTTACTAATGTGTAACAGACTGATTGCGGTTCTGACCACCACCTATATCTGAAGAGGTAACCAAGTGATCTGTCTTTGTTGTTAATTATTTAAACAATGAAGCAGCAGATAAATAAGTCTGATAAAATAACTCAATGTGAGTTAATGTTTAGCCAACAACCTGTCACATTGTGCACAACTTCATTCTGTTGTCAAGTGGAATATAACTGCGGAGAATCCCAAGAAATATAGATTAGGTGTTTGTTATACACAAAACGGGTACTTTCAGTTTGGATAACATTGACCCTGAGGAAGAAAACAAAACACTTTGCCATACAGTTCATACACACTTCAATACATACCCACATTTCTTCTCTTAAGTGATATGCAGCAGCTTTAATATGACACTACGGCACTTTTTTTTAGTAACTAACAAATCAACTGCAGCAGCAGCACTTAAATGACATGTCTGTTAGCCAAGGCAGTATAACAGTGTTCCAATTTTCATCTGCTATGGGACTCATTTTAATATTAGTAAGGAGTTCTACTTATTGCTAAATTACCTTAAGTTCCAATTTCTTATTTTGGTATGGAAGAGATTAACAGGGCAACAATTTCCCAGTGTTTTTAGGTAGCTTAGGCATAAACCATTCTACATTGAGCTTTGTTTATGTCATTCCATATTTTATTATTTTTATTCTTTTAAATGCAAGCCTTTCTTGTCAAGCTGACAGGTATTTACAGTGGTACAAAATGAAATGATGAAGGGATTGAGACAGATCATGTAGCAAAACTTTACATCGTAGTTTGAGAAGTGTGGAATGTCTCAATCAATAAGCAGAAGCTTCATTGCTTGCCAATGACAAAGTTTTACTAACATTGAAACTAGGATTTGCTTTTGAAATCATTGTCCTAATAAAAATATAGGCTATATATTCCTTATTCAATCATAAAAAGTATGGGAACTGGGAATGAAATAAAGCATAAATATTAGGTACTATATTCAGAATTTTATTCCGGCAAAAAAAGCTTTTCTTGATCTGTTGTTATCCACTTTGTTGAACTGCTTGTTACAGGTATACAGAAAAATTATTACAATGTGACTTTTCAGTTAACTGCCTTTTTCACAAGACTGTGGAATGTAAAAAAAATTATATAAAATTGTAACAAAGTCCACATCATTACTTGTTGAGAATGAAAGAAATGTCTCAGTCTCCTGACTGATACAAATGTAATACTATTTACCATTCCACATACATATGATTTATCACAGTGGTCTTGCATAAACCAGGAAAGTAGTCAAGCAAACAAACATAAGAAAATATGCAATCATTTATAAAATATGTCTTACTACAGATATAAATGTTGTGGGCTGTAGTTTCTGTACAACACATGGGTTACATTTCAATGGATTAGGGGAGAGACTGCTAGAAAATTTAGTGCCCAATGAAGTAGTGAAAAACCAATAACGCTCACCTGCGAACACTACTATCTCTCATTTTTTGAGGGTAAACCACTGTTGGACTAGATCACAAAAAAATATAATTTGTAATGACACACAAGCAAAAACCATAACATACCACACAATGATGGGAATGTATTTCAATGTGCCAAAAATGAGGCAATTCTATTTCTCATTAACATGTTGTCACTCGTGGAAACTTAATTAACAACACTGGCTAGAACATACTGCAGCATACTCCACCAAACAATGGCTAAATATTTCAAAAAGAAATGTATGTCCCATTTGGAACCGCACAGATCACAAGCTATTGCAGAATTAGTACTGCATACTGGTATAGTGGAGTATCAATCACTTGGAAACACACTACATATAATGTAGTTCCAAATTTTGGTTTAAGGAAGATATAGTTGGAAGGTATTACACACACACATAAAATTATAATTGTCTGACTCCATCACACACCAGGAACAAATTTTCATAGATACCCTGAATATGCTAGTACTAATAGTTTTAAGATACACACATCACAAACATTTTGTAGCTGGTTATAACATAGACATAACAGAAAAGGAAGAATGTGCATCATTTATTAATTACAATAAGGTTACATTCCCAGTGTGCCTCAATATAATGAGTGCTTTATACAAGATGCCTTACAGACACACACACACTAGACCTCAGCGTACAATTATCAGTTGCTCACCTTTAAAGAGTACCCAGTTTTGTATAGGTTGTCCTGATTTTATTTTCATGCAATGCATCACTTATTCTCTTGGCTGCATGTTTTTGCCGTGTCAGGAGGTATCACGTGGCAATTGCTTTAATCAGCAGTCTCATATGATTGTCCAAGGGATGCTAATTTTTCATGTGGTCTGCTAACTCCTTAAACACTGGCTTGAATATGAATTCACTAAGCACCTCAGACACACATTTGGAAAACTGATTTTTCAAAGGAACTTTAGAATTACCTGTAGTATAGCACCTGAGCACTTTTTCATCGCGCGCACACACACACACACACACACACACACAGATGTCAAAAACATCATTTGATGGTAAAACCAACCATCCCCTACTCTTTCTATGAATAAGAGAATAAGCAACATGGCTACCATCCCCTCTCAACACGGATAAACATGGTTCACATTTTAAGGTTTTCTCTAAGTGACGCACCACACATCCAGCTATATATACTACAATATGGACTGCCACTTCAGAGAGATAAATTCCAGTAGCAAAGCAATCGTGGTCATTGTCAGTTGTCGCTGCACCATTTTCCGTGCTTAGTAACTGCCACCGTTCCGAAGACTGCTGAAGAGTTTTAATTTGTTTTTTGTACGGATCAGTTTTTCTTATGAGGTGTTCACACTTCGTCTTCAGTTCCTCACTTTCAGAGGATGTCTGACTACGTTCTGGTGGTCCTGCAGTGTACTCAGGAACAAGAGCAGGAACTTCTTCATCCTGCACTCTGCTGACGGCAGCCAAAACTGAAGATGGAAAGGAAGAGCTCTCCTTCCGCAATGATGGCTTTCTCTTCTTGTCTCCCTAAATGAAATAAAAGGATGGAAAACATTAAGAACTGTTTTTAACAGATGGTTGAAGGTGTTACAGTCTTTGTCATGAACAGCATGTTACAGCCTACTAATTACTCCTATTCTTAGTCCTTTCCAGAAATATAAATTCTGTTTTTCCAGCAGCTATTTATCTTGTTCCTAAAATACTCATTACTCTAACAAAAACCGTTGTTGTGTTCAGCAGACAACTTGAAATGCCTCCCATGTGTGAAGCTACAATTAATACACACTTATTAAAAAAAGTAAACTTTGAACATGTAAAATATTTCTGCTGGGGTGTCTTGTTTAACTATCACACTGTATCGCCATGGGTGCTGTCAGTTAACAAGTTCTCAATACAACTGGTCCAACAGTTAATGATATAAAATTGTGTGTTATATCTAATTTTGCATTAGTGGTTGGTGCATATTCAATGTTCCACAGTAGTGGATAATGTTAAGAAGAAGGTACTGCCAAAGCTTTTTCATCAATGATATCTTTCAATGGAGAATGTCAATGAATAGTGCATCAAACAAAAGAAAATGTTCATTTGCTGTGCTTAACCCAAATACAGAGTTATATTTAACACAGCCCAAGTGTTAATTTCTGTGACTTCACTAAATAATTATACCAGACAAACTTGTTAGCTTCAGTAGTCTCATAATCTAAACAGCGAACCTGAATTTTCTTCTCAAATATTCTCTTGTGTGCAGAGGCTGATGCTCATCAAAAAGGAGTTTCATAAATTTGTTTCTACGTGACAATGTGGAGAAACAGATTATCTCTTTATAACATACTGTGTAGCTGCAGAAACACTTCAGCGTTCCAGCACCTCCCCTCTTAAATTCTATATACAGCATGGAATCATTCCTAGGCAAAAGCTATGTGTAAGGACCTAATCAGGTGGAAAGTGAAATTAATGTATTCAAATGACCTGACGGAATCCTCCCAAAATAAACATATATAAGTAAAACTAGAGCTGTATCAATTACTCCTAAAACATAACTGCCATTAACTAGCAAAGACAGTGCAATAAAAATGTTGTACAACACAATAGACCAGACAAAGTGAGATGTTCACAAACTACTGCCTTAAATATTCACATAACGGATATAATTTACTTCACACGTGTATTCCATTACTTTCAGAGTTAGAGCTAAATAATAGAAACTGAAAACTAAGTTAGCTATACCCTCCCTCCAAAGCCCCATAAATACATCTTGTTTGTAATACGTTCTGGGACATTTCAGTTACGTTACACTACTGGGAAACACTGTTCATTACCACCAATATTTACTGAAATACGGTACATAGAATGGCAAATCTACACAGTGTCCTGTTTAGGCCTATATTTTACGCCAGTTAATGTAGTGTTAGCTTTTAATTTGGTACATGACGAAGACAAAGTGAGTTACTCAACACTTCGATTATCGACGATACGTACGTATTATACTGAAACGTGAACTTGAAAACTAAGACTTTAATTCTTTGAATTAACATACCTTTTGCAAATGTTTTGCGTGTGTAGGGAAAACTGATGGTACAGCATTTTCTCGGAGCCTTACTGTTGAAAGGGAAGTTCGGTCTATGTCCTCTTCTCGGAAATGTTGAGAACATATAGTGATCCATTTAGACGCACACCAATTCTTCCTCCTCACGGCATTCTCCCACAGAGCTTTCCAACTTTCATTTTTAGGAAATCTAAAATCATACAGGAGAAAAACACGCTATAGTACAAGTACCGATGTAGCACATGTTCATTCACAATGAAGTAAAATCACACTTAACGAGACAACTTACACATGAAATGTTATTCCCTTAGATTTCGCATCACAATCAGAACGATTCGTACACCCGAACACCATACAAGTCACCATAATAGCGCAAAATCCTTCCAAAAGCGAGCGACAAGCCAATGCACACAAGCTTCCAGCAGCAATGTTTTGGCCGGACTGAGATGGCTACCCTCGGCTTCACATAGCTTCGCAGCTGTGACGTCACGGCGTCTCCCTCTATTCTTAGGCCGGTATTACACTATCAAATTTCTTTGTCAAATATCTTTGTCAAAGATATTTGATGGTGTAATAGGAACTTTGTCAAATAATCGTCCAATATTTGATCAAATCGAGGGCCTCGCTGTAGATTTGATCAAAGAAATCGCTTGTCTTCTGTTCACTGCAATGTGACATGTTGCCACATGGAGCGCTAGCATCGCTGCAGCGTTCTGTAGTCTGTAGTGTGTTTATAAACATTGCTGGTAAATACAATTGGTGTGTGCCGACAACCACAAAATTAATAGAGATGTATGAAGCTGGTGAGGCGCTTTACAACATGAGGCACCCTGGATACTGATGAAAAATATTATTTAAAGGCAAGAAAACATTTTATTAGCTTTGTAATTACACCCTGGATACGAAAAAAAAAACACATTTACTGTAAGAAAAAAACACAGAAGTTACACATAAGCCACGAATAAAGATATTGACAGCAGAGTCATGGAGCAGCACATAAATATAGACGTCAAGGAATTTTTTCTTTTCTTTTAACACTTCCTCCAAAAGAAAAAATCATGAAATTATTGCTTTGTCTCTTGCATGCCAATTTCTGAACATAGAAAATTAAATCGAACTCGTTCAAGAGGTTTCGTCAAAATATCTGCCAACTGGTTGTGTCCATCAATGTGTTCCAAGAAAATCTCACCGTTCAGATATCTTTCACGAACATAGAAATGTCGGACCTTTATATGTTTAGAACGTCGATGACATTCTGGATTTTTTTGCCAACTTCAATGCACTAGCATTGTCAATGTAAAGAACTGGAGGCTGCCCCGACATTTCCACTAATTCTGATAGCAGACGACGTAACCAAACTAACTCTTTTGCTCCTTCACTAGCTGCAATTATTTCCGCCTCGGTTCTGGATGTGGCCACTACTTGTCCATGACACTGCACCACCTGAGTACTTTGCAAGAATTCCAGTTGTTGAGCGCCTTGTCCGGTTATCACCTGCGAAATCTGCATCAGCGTAAATCTTTAACTCTTCTTTTTTATTATATACAATTCCAAAATTTAGGGTCCCTTTCAAATACCGGAAAATGCGCTTTACTCTATTCCAGTCTTCAGTGGTTGGTTTCTCCATAGCTCGAGCAGCTTTATTGACTGCAAAAGTGATGTCTGGACGAGTTACTGTTGAAAGGTACATGAGACAACCAATTGCTTCACGGTAGGGTACAGATGACGAAACTTCTTCGTTTTCATTATTGTCCTCATGTCAAATAGGAGTTGACATTGTATTGCATTCTGCCATTCGAAATCTTTGCAGAATTTCTTCCGCGCTCTGCTACCAAGAAATACACAGAAGAAATTCTGCAAAGATTTCGTGCTCATTGGTCCATTTACATCCGCGTGCATTAATTCACCAGTACTGGTAGCGCGTATTGTTCGTGTTTTGAATGGCAGCCTATGCATCTTTCCAACCGCACAGCCGCCACAAAATTCACTCTTGGCATCTTCCACATTAATTTTCATTCCTTTTAAAATATTCTTCACATGTTGTTTATTCTGATGACCAAACCTTTCATGGTACACTTGCAATGTTTCGGATGAAGTCATCAAGCTCATACGATTCATTTTTGCATTTCTAACAACACGCATGTTCAACACATAAAGTCCATTTTTCACATAACCTGTCATAACAATATTGCTACTGACTTGTTTTCGAACACAGACATTATTATAACTAAAATTAGTACTGTAGCCTCTGCAGGCAATGGCTCTCACAGAGAACAGATTAGCACTTGCATCAGGGACGTATAAAACATTGTCCATTCTAGCATTGTACCATTTATTGTTTCGTCGGATTTGGATGTAAACTGTTCCTTGACCGTACGCACACATTTTCACATCTTGTTTTCCCAATGAAATTACTTGAGGAACATCAAATTCACTATACGAAACAAAATACTGTTTGTTGGGAGTGATATGATTTGTAGCGCCAGTGTCGCAGTACCATTTATTTGGGTCACTGTGATTACTGGTACACACACCCATAGCGTATGAAGTAAATGCAGCGTGTTCACTGTCTCGCTTCTTCTCTTTCCTTTTATTGCTGTCACGAGTGTTCTGTGGACACTCTGCTGCCCAGTGACCTAATTGTTTGCATTTATTACACGGAAACTTCTGTTTTAATTGTGACTTCGTCATCTTTACTTGCTAATTACTTGTTTGCCATTTTCTAGTTTTAGAAACGACAAAAGCTGCACTTCCATTAACGTCTTGTTCACACAGTTCAATAGTACAGAGTTTTTCAATCAATAAATTCAAGCTTTGCTTTTCTGTCGGTATCGTATCCCAGAGATCCTTAAAATTGTTGTAGTCTTTTCCCAGTGTAGACAAAATTCGACCATTTAAGATTCTTTCAGATAGCGTATTTTCTTCATGTTTTGATAATTCATCGTTCAGGTCCACAAATAACTTTTGCAGTTTGGCCACATGTGCACTAATATCTTCCGATTCATCACGTTTAACACGGAAAAATGTTTCAATCAACATATTCAAACGCTGAGTACTGCTACGTTCAAATCGGGCGCGTAATTTGTCCCAGATTTCTTTAGCATTCTTGCACGTTAAGACGAGTTCTGCAACAGGTTTACTTAGCGCACTTGCTATAAGACTTGCTGCCTTTGCGTCGTCCTTGAGCCATTCCACATACGCTTCTTTTTGTTCACTTGTCGCATCTTGCGGCAACTCTACACGTTCACGTGTACCGTTAATAATATCTTCTAGTCCATATGAACGTAGCACCATAGAAATATGCCATTTCCATTTGGCCCAGTCGTCAGGTCCTTCAAGCTTATCAATGCTGACCTTATAATCGCCGCTAGCAGTCATGTTTCTTTACAGACATAAGCTCATTTCAAATATTGTTTTAATTAAACTGTGTTGTTTGCCTTTACACGTGTACTGGGCCCATAACCTGATGAAAAATATTATTTAAAGGCAAGAAAACATTTTATTAGCTTTGTAATTACACCCTGGATACGAAAAAAAACACAATTACTGTAAGAAAAAAACACAGAAGTTACACATAAGCCACGAATAAAGATATTGACAGCAGAGTCATGGAGCAGCACATAAATATAGACGTCAAGGAATTTTTTCTTTTCTTTTAACAGATACAAAAATAGAGGGACTAGTGCAGCAGGGGATACAACCCGTCGGCTTTGAACAATGACGTCACAAGTCGCCAGAGAGCATGTATTACAGAGATGAAAGAGCTGAGGAGAATGTTGAGAAACAAAGGAATGCAAGAGAGATAAACATTGATTTTGTCAAAAGCATAAGTGTTTTTTGACTTTTAAAAAAAAAATCTCACGAGATAGAATAAACTGATCCTACTTTATTAAGCAATATCTTGTCAAAAGCCGAGAAGCGATTCTTCTTAGTGTTCTAGCTCCTTTCAGTACGTAATAAGAGTTTTTTGGCTTTTTTTTAAAAAAAATCTCACGAGATAGAATAAACTGATCCTACTTCATTAAGCAATCAGTAAAGAAACGAAACTAAAACATAACAGCAAAAGCTTTTAGATTTACATTCAATTATTTTAATGATAGTGCTTATTAGAACACAGAACTGCTTTATTATCTATGCCTCGAAGTGAAGTCTTTACGATCTATGACTAAGGAATGACGTCATTGTTCAAAGCCGACGGGTTGTATCCCCTGCTGCACTAGACCCGAATAAACTGATCCTACTTTATTAAGCAGCTCCCTTCAGTACCTAATAAGTGTTTTTTGGCTTTTTTTAAAAAAAATCTCACGAGATAGAATAAACTGATCCTACTTTACTAAGCAATAGTGTTTTTTTTTGGCTTTAAAAAAAAAAAAACTCACGAGATAGAATAAACTGATCCTACTTTATTAAGCAATATTTTGTCAAAAACCGAGAAGCGATTCTTCTTAGTGTTGTAGCTCCCTTCAGTAGCTAATAAGTGTTTTTTGGCTTTTTTAAAAAAAAATTTCACGAGATAGAATAAACTGATCCTACTTTATTAAGCAACAGTGTTTTTTTGGATTTTAAAAAAAAATCTCACGAGATAGAATAAACTGATCCTACTTTATTAAGCAATATCTTGTCAAAAGCCGAGAAGCGATTCTTCTAGTGTTGTAGCTGCCTTCAGTAGCTGATAAGTGTTTTTTGGCTTTAAAAAAAAATCTCACGAGATAGAATAAACTGATCCTACTTAATTAAGCAATCAGTAAAAAAACGAAATTGAAACATAATAGCAAAAGCTTATTAGAACACAGAACTGCTTTATTATCTATGCCTTGAAGTGAAGACATTAAGATCTATGACTAAGGAATGACGTCATTGTTCAAAGCCGACGGGTTGTATCCCCTGCTGCACTAGACCCAATTAATTTCACATTGAGTTTTCTTTAACATTAATCAATGCAAACCATACCTGATCTTTTTTCTCGTTCCTAATTTTTGGTTTGAATAACATTTCAGACACATGAGGATGGATCATACAGGAAGACAAGAATCCAGTTTGAGATTGAAATTGAAATACTCGTGCAAGTTTCCTGGATGCAGGAGTAGTTATTATGTAAAAACAAATTCCAAACACAAGAATAAACATTTCTATAAATTTCCAGCTGCATCAAAAAGTGAGACTTTAAAGAAGTGGAAATTGATCTGTAATATAGATGAAGGTGTCAACTGTAGTTATTATTACATGTGTGAGGATCATTTTTATGAAGCAGATTTTGTGAACTTTACTAGACACAGGCTAAATCCTGGTGTTATACCAAAGCACATGGAATTGGTGTTGTATCACCCTCCCCCCACCCATCTGTGTTACACTGGTGGTGGTGGTGGTTTCACCACATTGGGTGCAAATATAAGTGTGCACGAGACAGGTCACAATGCAAAATCTACAGTAATACAACGAAGCAGTCCCCCTTTACAGAGCACAGATGATGGTGAGTACAGCTTTTTATCCTCACCTGTTTATGATGTTGCAAGTAGTCCAGGTGTAATGGGATCTGGCGTTTTTAAACGTGATTTAACCCCAAGAAAACACAAAATGTATAAACTGCATAGAATTACAGTTTCCAGAGTGTGTAAATTGAAAAAACAGCTACAGAATGAGAGGAATAAATTGAAAATTCTAAGAGAGTTGTATGATGACAGGAAATTTCAGTTAATTGGAGAAGAGTTGAATGAATGATGTGACTAAAACTTTTATTAATAGTCAGTTAAGAAATTCCAATATCCAGCCCACAGCAGTACGGTGGTCTATACAAAATAAGGCATTTGCTTTATCTATTTATAAGCGTAGCCCCCGTTTGTATAGATATTTGGCCACATACTTCTCCCTTCCATCTGTCAGGCTGCTCAAGGGAGTGCTTTCCCACATACCATTTGATACAGGGCTTAATCCAGCTTTATTAAACTTTTTAGCAAGGGAAGTAAGTAATATGCATGAAAATGACAAGTATTGTGCTCTACTTTGTGATGAAATGTCTCTGGATGATGGTATGTACTATGATGCACACAAACAGCTAATCCATGGGTATCAGGACTTGGGTCATTTAGGACGTTCACCTGTAGCTGCTAGTCAAGCATTGGTTTTTATGCTGAAAGACATTCACAGAACTTGGAAACAAGTTCTAGCGTATTACTTTACTGCAACCACTTTCCACTACACCCATTTGAAATCACTCATTGTTCACATCATAAGTGAACTACAGAATATTGGGTTCAAAGTGGTTTGTATATGTGACCAGAATGCAACAAACCAAAAGGCCCTTAAGCAACTGTGTGAAGCAAATTTGTTGAAGCCCAGTATATTTCATTTTGTCGTCAATAATCAACCAATTGTTACCATTTATGATGTACCACATCTGCTCAAAAACACTAGAAATGCTTTGATAGATAATAAAATTCAATTTGAACCTCACAAAGCAGCAAAGTTTGAGTACATCAGTACAGCGTTCTTTTTGGATATATATTAAAAAAAAACACACGGTTCAAAACTCTACCCAAATTAAAAACACAACACTTTAACTTTTCTGATTCCCATGTCAAAATGAAGGTAAAAGTTGCTGCTGCACAAATGAGCCATACTGTTGCAGCTGCAATTGAAACATATGTTTCTACTCACACATTACCATCTGAAGCTATACACACAGCTGAGTTTGTGGAAAAGGTAGATAATCTCTTTGATTCACTCAACAGTAATGAACAATATCCCAGGGATGGAAAAAAAATTAGGTGTGCTTTATTAGAAAATTCGCCACATTTAGAAATGTGGTACAGCATATTGAGGGAAATAGGCAGCTGGCAAATAATAGATTTAAAAACAGGAAGAAATAAGACTAATATGTTTAACTTCATAAAAGGTTGGCATATTACATTACAGTCTATTATTTTCTTGTGGAAGACCTTGCAAGTGGTTGGCTTTAAGTACTTAAATTTAAAGGCGTTCAATCAAGATGCTTTAGAAAATTTCTTTTGTTATATAAGACAACATGGTATTGCTAATACAAACCCAACTTGTTTTCAGTTTGTACAAGCTCTGAAGACTTGTGTTGTCAATCATATGACTTTGCCTTTCAAAGCCATGAGTGTAAGTAACTGTGAAAATGATGATTACACTCCTCTGAGCAGTTTGTGTCACTTTTTGGCAGCTAGTGGTAGAAGTGAATGTGAGATGAATGAGACTGATACACCTGAGCAAATTTATTCTTACTCAGATGGTATCATCGAGTCTGTAGAAGATCAACAATCCTTAGCCTATGTAGCAGGCTATGTACTAAAAGCCATAGACGTACCAGATGATTGTGAAACATGTAATACCAGTCTCTACTCTTCTGTTGTGACTGAAAATCATTTGTTTACCTCATTTAAAGAGAATAGTGAGGAGCATTCTCATTTGAAATATGCAAGTGAAAGAGTCATGATTTTCCTAAGGGCACTCCATGATCAGGTGTATGAGTATCTAAATAGTCATGGTCACACATCAAGACAACATGATAATTTAAAAAAAAAAAAAAATTGTTCTGTATCATACAACAATTTGTAATAAACATGACATTGAAGAGACACTTCTGAAGACAAGTATTCCATTTATAATATACAGTAGGGCCTGTGTGAAAGAAAAGAAATTTACAAACAAGAGGAAATTGTGTATGCAACAACTTAAAAAGAAGTTCAAATCATGTTAAAAGACTTTGTATTTCAGTGTTTATTATGTGTACAATGAGAGTAAGCTCCCTATACATATACAAATGTTGTGTTAAAAGCAGAGAATTAGATGTTCTTGTATCAAAATCATGCCTTTAATTTGTTATGACAAAATCTGGTAATTCAGCAGGAACATAACACTTTCTAGATGTGATGATTGGACTCTAAAAGTATAATGAATAAAGTGCTGTCAAGGGGAATTTGTGTTAATTTTCAGTAATGTACCAAACAAAGTTTTCAAAGAGGAAGTAAATAAATAAAAATGTTAAAAATAAATGTTGTTCCAGCGTCTTCTTTCATTATTTAAACACTGTGTGTGTTGCCAAAATAACAGCCAAGTTGGGGAAAAAAGAAAAAAATGTTATGTTTTGCAGTTCATTTTCTTTGTGTGTCTCATTGGCAAAAACATTTTGGCTACATTCATGGAGTGTCTACCTGCTCCGTTCCCAATTTGTTTTTCAGTTGATGTAAAGTAGTATTTTGTGTGTTTCATAAATTTATTTGAACTGTGCAGAAGTTCAATTTCAGATGACTGAATATCCATAAATAACAACAGAAAAAATAATAAATCGGATTTTGTAGACTTTACAGTACATCCTTGGTTTGTAGCACAGATTTTTTTTTTTTTTTGTAAATGGCCTCTTGGTTATCCTTTAGCTGTGTAGTTATTTATTTGTGTAACCTACTATTCCACTTTCGAACATGCGAGTGGACATAATGTGCTTTAGGATATGTGGAAACGTAAAAATCATTTATATATGCATGCAATGTCAGATGATTTTTTAGTCTGACATGTGCTAAAGCTCGTTTATTTCCACATGATAATGGCCACACGGCCAAAATCGCAATATTGAGTTTTACAAAAAAATTTCACAGTCAAAAGGTGACGTAATTTACGAAAATTTTCACAATGTAAACTACAGCTACTAGTAGTTAATGTTTGTTTTTGATTGAGATTTCTTTTATATATTACTTTGCAAGAACTCAGAAACCTTTATTACGGCACTATGCGGCCCACATTCAATGATTAAATGAAAAATATTGTCATCTAATTCGCGTATTTAGAAATAAACATAAGAGATTTTCGCGCCATATTTATTCGTATTGAAGTTCACAGCCAGGCCACAAGTAGCGCTGGTGTCGTTCTGTGTTTCAGTATAATAATGTGGTCTTTGCACTTCTACTATATTGGTGTTCTGTGTATACCACGTGACTATTGGCAAAACAATGGTGGTATCCTGTTGTGCTTATGGTTGTACCGAGCGTTTTGTGAAGGGAAGTAACATTAAATTTCACGTGTAAGTATTATTAGTATAATTTAGCGGCATTTCTTGAATACTGATTAACTATTGTGTCTATCATATCCGTACTCAGAACGCCACAGTTACGTAAATTGGCGGTTTGAAGTGCTGTGTGTGTTTCCAGGTGCACATTGCAATCGTATATATTTCTTGAAATGGTAAGCTACAAAGCTGCTCTTTCTCTTTTGTATAGGTTTCCAAAGGATGAAGGGCGCAGGCAGATGTGGATACAGGCAGTGAAACGAAAAGATTTCAAGCCTACTGCGCACACACGCACTGTTCGAAGCACTTTGAAGAATATATATATATATATATATATAACAAAGATGATGTGACTTACCAAACGAAAGCGCTGGCATGTCGATAGACACACAAACATACACACAAAATTCAAGCTTTCGCAACCAACAGTTGCTTCGTCACGAAAGAGAGGAAAAGACGAAAGGATGTGGGTTTTAAGGGAGACGGTAAGGAGTCATTCCAATCCCAGGAGTGGAAAGACTTACCTTAGGGGGGGGAAAAAGGGCAGGTACACCCACCTACAAACACACACACACACACACACACACACACACACACGTGTGTGTGTGTGTGTGTGTGTGTGTGTGTGTGTGTGTGTGTGTGAGAGAGGGAGAGAGAGGGAGAGAGAGACAGAGAGATTTATTACCAATAACCCTTCCCACGCCAAAAGCAATGGCAATGTGCATTGCTACTACATAAGAAGAAAGGATGATTTTTACTATCCTGGATTAAATCTGATTTTGGTACAAAAAGGGGTGAATTATGCTGGTATTATTTTAAAGAACAATTTGCAAAAACAAGTTAGGGGTTTGATTTCTCATCAGGGTTTAGTTTTATTTTATACTTCCCAGTTACAAAACATACGAATATCAGAAATAAATACTGAATACCATTTGCAAAAAGGTAGTTGTATGGCCTATGTTAGTTTCCAGATAATAAGCTGTAATGTATGGGATAAATAATATGCTGTTACAAAAATCTTTGGTCAGTAACCAAAAAGCATTAAAAGCCTGACAGATAGCCAACCAGCATTTAAAATCAAACTAAAAGAATCTATGAATGACAGCTCCTACTCAGTAGACGATTTTTTAGGCATAAATAAGTGAGTGGAAGAATTGTCATGTAATGATAGGTCTACCTTTCATTAAACTGACACATCATTGTGAAGTATCGTATTCATGATCTGTGGAACAAGTATTCATGTAAGTAGGTACTGCTTTTGTAGGTATCTTATTTGATACATCTACGAAACAAATTGTTTCAACAAAAAAAAAAAAAAAAAAAACTTTCAAATGAAACTGCTTTACGTTTTGAGGGTGAACGACACAATTGAGTTCGTTACATTCGATGTGAACACGTGTGTCTACGTTACAGGTTTCGTTGTTTATGCCGATTTATGAAGTCTATAACACTTTCTACAACCAAGGCACTAAAACACACACACCCAATATTTACATTTTATGCAGTGCATAACGCGTATTGTCAGTAGAGAATGCATCTCATAATTGGTAACACTGAAATATTTGCGGCGAATGTATTGCCGAACATCGAAAGTGTTTCAGCAGTTAACAAAGTTCATGGTGAAGTAATGACTGTAAAACTAAATTTGTACAGTGGTTACGCAATAATTTATCACTTCTAGCTGTGTTTACATAAGCTACATTTCATGTGGTGAAGTTAGCAGGAAATCCACTGAGAAATACTGGAAGTGAAATCAGGAATCAGAATGCTGCCTTGAACTCCTGCCGACGTTCTGCCAACAGTCACGTGATTCTATGTTGCAGCCTCGCCAGATGTATAGTCCATGGAGGTAATAGGCCGGTATTACACTATCAAATTTCTTTGTCAAAGATTTGATCAAAGATGTGATCAAATATTCCGTCAAATATATTTGACAAAGATCTTTGATGTAGCGCTAGAAGGGGTATTACACTGTCATCAAATTTTTCGTCAAAGATAAAGGTGGCTGACACCAACTTGTTATTAACTGCAGCAGTTGCACGTACCGCAATTGCATTTTGTGCACATGCGGAAAAGAAGTGGGTGGGAAAAAAAGGAACCATACATACGAGGTTGACAGTCTTAAATTCCTATGATTACAACTTGATAATAAATTCAGTTGGGAGGAGCACACCACAGAACTGCAGAAACGCCTTAACAAATCTGTATTTGCAATTCGAGTGTTAGCAGACATAGGCAACATAAAAATGAAAAAGCTTGCACACTTTGCCTACTTTCATTCCATAATGTCATATGGTATAATATTTTGGGGTAAATCTTCTTGCCAAACAAAAGTCTTCAGAGTCCAAAAGCATGTAATACGTATTATTTGTGGAGTAAATTCACGGACGTCCTGCAGAAACCCTTTCAAGGAACTGGTATACTACTGCCTCTCAGTATATTTACTCCTTAATGAAATTTGTCCCAAACAATATATCTTTTTTCCAACAAACAACTCAGTTCATACATACAATACCAGGAACAAAAAGGATCTACACAATGACTTCAAAGCACTTACTTTAGTTCAAAAAGGGGACCACTACTCAGGAACACTCAACTTCAATAATTTCCCAGCAAACATAAGAAATTTAGTTACTAATAAAGATCAGTTTAAAAGGAACCTGAAAGACTTACTAGTGGCCAATTCCTTCTACTCCATTGACGAAATTTTTAATACAAACAAATGATGTACTGTATTTATTCATACTATTAGTATTGTTATTTCAGCTTAAAAAAAATTGACATGTTCTACATCCACGAGGATCTCCTCAGCAAGGCTCTATTGAATGAAAAACTAATCTAATCTGGGTGAAGCCGTGGGTTTTACGACGACACGATAAAAGCATTCAACAAAACTTGTTACGTGAGTTTACAGTGGAAGACGTCAAGTCATACATCAATTACTTAAGAATGGATGAGCATACATTTCTGTATGTGCTCAGTGAAGTGTACCCTCATATCACAAAGCACAATATTCACTTAAGAACTGCTACATCTTCAGAAGACAGGCTCACTGTAACATTCCGATTCCTTGCTACAGGAGAGTGTTAGGTTAGGTCTCCAATTCTCTTAATCTATGGTTGTATCCCCTGCCGCACTAGTCCCAATTAATTTCACTATCAAAAATCATATTAGCTTATGTCTAAATGCAGCTATCCTGTACTGAAGTATTGATAACTGTTATCATGGCGGAAATACGGAAGCGTCCGATCCCACCCGTCTGCTTTGACCCATGACGTCACAAATATGGCGGAAACAAAAACAAACACACACACTTTCCACAAGAAGCCTAATGACACTAACGGGACAAGCGCGGGAAATGGGGTGTGTTGGGTGGGGGGCAAACTAAATATAAACAAATTTAGACGCCTTGCGTAGCTACAACGTGTAAGTGAAGACAGCCATGCATGAATACCCACCCACCTCCCCAGGGGTCGTAACCCCTGCAACCCATAGAAGATAAAGATGCCTCAGTAGCTGATTAGTGTTTTTTGTCTTTTTTTAAAAAAAAATCTCACGGGATAGAACGAACAGATCAGAAAGATAAATATAATAAACTAAAACAGAAATTCGAGGAAACATAATTAAAATAAGTAATAAGTGTTTTTAAATTTAAAAAAAATCTCACGAGATAGAACGAACAGATCAGAAAAGTAAATAAAATAAGATATAACAGAACTGGAGACAGCCACACTGAAACCAAACTCCGCGCCGTTATGACATCACACACGACAACACCCTTACGTCACGGGTCAAAGCCGACGCGTTGGATCGGACGCTTCTGTCGACCCATCATGGCTTGTAGTCTGATGTGGTATTGCCACAAAATAGTGAAAAAACGAAACAAATTCTCATTTCTACTACAGATATGCACATCACTCTATATATAACTGTGTGGGTGTAGTTGCACTATATTCTATATTCAACACTACTTCGTTAAACAGTGCTATCAGGCAGTAGAAACAGTGCTTATTGCACCATTTCAGTATATTTCAGCATCTAGATACCACGGTAGATACCAAATTCAACTGTAAATTATCAGTAACAGTTAAAGCTGTAAATCTGTATTACAATGTGTTGAGCATTAAAGTGCGAGAAGATTTCTACTGCATTGGATATTGCCACAATAATACGTGTAAATGTCCAGCTGCTTGAAGGACCTGCTTTGTGTGACTTCCAAACAAATGTCTTATTATGTCAGAACACAACCTTTGTCGATAAAACAGCAACAAACACTTTTTACCTGGATAGAGTGTTATGTACTGTACAGAATATTTACAGTCGAAAACGGGAAATAGAACACACTCGAGGCATTACGAATCAATTGTAACACGTCCAATATTTGGTATGTAGTAAACGGCACAATAGATGGTACTTATTATGTCACTAAGAGTACTTCGTGGCAAAAAGGAAGATGAACCAAAGCCAGAATTATATTCCATTACAGGATTCGGAAAGTTGAATACCAACTATGACAAAAGCTGTTAGCATGGGATTCTCTATGAAATACGAGGAAATATGAACACAAATAAGAAATATACTTACCCTTTAAGTAAACTGAGCAACGGAAATTGTATTTCTTTGCAGGAACAAATATACAAGAGTCCACAGAACGTAATCAATTTAAACGAAAAATCACGATCATGTTGCTACGATACCAAAACAATAATGGAAGACTTAAGACTACGTCATGCAATTATGCAATAGGAACACGAGCAGTGTTGCCAACTCTAAAAAACCCGAGTCGCTAGATTCAATATCAAAAGTCGCTAGAAAGTCGCTAAAACTGATTTTACTAGGGGTGTACTGAAAATTTCGTGCTGTGAATGGTGCAATAAGCCAGTTGGGGGGGGGGGAATAAAATATTAATAAAAACTCTCATACGTAATTGCTATATTGTCTTAATTAAATGACGCATCGCTTGCAACAACATATATATAAAATTCGCTAACGTTTAATTAAACTAGTTATCATAATTGACGCAACACGTAAATTGTTGTTTCAATCACAGTAGTCAAATATACTAGAAATATACAACTATATTTGTAACAAAAGAAAGCAAGAAAACAAATAAAGTTACAAAATATATACATACCGGTATGTCAGCTATTCATCGTCGACACTCAGAAGATCGAATAACTCTTCTGTTTCATGCTCTGACAGAACTGTAGTTGATGTAGAGGGTTGAACTTCGCTCTACAGATGATGCAGTTCGACTGGTTTTGTCGCAAAAGGGTAACTTTTGTTCGTTCCAACAAGCTCCAATACGTCTGACGGTATGTCAAAAGATGCACAATCTTTATTTGGTTTCTTCAGCTGGTCTCTCAATATGATCAAAGCATTAATGTCTTTAACGATAATCTGTTACGTTGTTTAGTTTTTATGTTCATAGAACTGAATATTCTTTCCATTTCTGCATTTTAATGCAGTAGGCATAGAACAGTCATTGCTAGCTGTGAAATCAAAGAAAAAGGATTCTCCCCTGCGGTATTTTCATACTGCAAAACCTCACTCCAAAATAAAACAGTGTTAGTAGTGTTATTGCACCTAATGAAGTTGATATTATGCCATTCTTGCAACATACAGTCTTTGAAATCGCTGCTAAAACCCAGTTCTTTGGCTACATCCGCTACAGCGTTATTTTTATTCACTTTTAGTGTTTCTTCAACACTCAGCATTGACATTTTTTTCAGGGTCGTAACTTTACTTGGCAGTCTTTGTTGAATTTCTTTGATGAGTTTCAGGCTAAACTGAATGCATCTCTTCTTCAAATAAACTTTATTTTCTTCAGACAAACTTGACTCAGACAATTTCTATAGTTAGAATCTTAGTTTTGTTAATGAAAATACTGGCCCAAAATAGTTTTGAGTCGTCAGTACTCCAAAAGTCGCCAGAAAAGTCGCTAAAAAGTATTTTTGGTCGCTAAGACGAAGGCAAAAGTCGCCATTTCTAGCGACAAAGTCGCTAAATTGGCAACACTGAACACGAGGCTATAAATTGCTAAACTTGCAGCGCTCCAAGTGGCCTGGGACCCAACCAACGTCGTGTTACTGGAAATCCCTATATGAGTTTCACCCCCCCTGGTGGTACAGACAGGCGTCTAAAGCTAGCGAAATGAGGGATGCTCAACTACCGAACTTACCGATAGATGGCTCTAGCGCGTGCCGCCAAGAGATTATATCATTGAGTGTCCGCCATATCTGAATTTGGCAAAAAAACGAAGTGTCAAAACACGGATGAAAATGTTTTTCGTTCTGCGCCCTCATAAGTATTTTATATTGGATGTTCTAGATATCTACACATCAACATAATGAAGTGTTTCTAATCCAGCGAGAAAAAACAGTGACAGTTCTGCTATGAAATTCCTAAATTCGAGTGTGTTTTGAAAGTTTGACAAGCTGACCTATAAATTGTTTACTATTTTATGAGTGCTTTATTTATTTGCCCGTTTTAAAACACTATTTAAGATTCAATGGAGGTCAACAAATTACCTTATTTGCCGAAGCTTTTAACTACTGGTATAATTCGGAAAATCAAGTGTGGACAACAGTGAAGACATCTCTTGAAAGAAAGTTGACATCGTTTGCTTAGGGGTATCTTTACTGAAACAGAAATTACAACTGAACTATTTAAGTATTACTTACGGATAAACGAAAAAAAAATGTTATTTTTTTCTTGATCTGAAGTGACGCATTACCGATCTGCATACATGCTGACACTGTAATTGCAACATGCACTTACGAATTTGGCACTCTCTCTTTGATCAGAAACTTAAATGCCATGATTTTATTAACGCCTGTACATGACATGGTGTATTTAAACTGAGTGATATGGTAGAAGCACCAGTTTTTAACAGTGCTACAGTCTTTGATACGAGACAAGAAATACATTTAAATGAGATAAACACAAAGCCCAACGTTAAGGCTCCTCTTAAATGCTTGACTTGTATCATTTGGAAGTTAAGTCTAGTAATAATATTATATTGGACTGATCCATGATGATGTAGGAAGTGAAGGAACTTGTTGAAAATAACCTCGATCACAGCTGTTAATTTTAAGGTTGGGGTGTCTTAAAACTGTAATTTTCCAGTCTGACACCCAAACAATTTTAAAATTGAATTCAAAACATGTCAGTGAGCAAAATTAATTACACTTTGACTTACAACCATAGAATTCTATTTCTGTGAATCTTGGTTCCAGTCTTTGACATGGTGTCAATCACTGGAATGACTGGTTGTCAGTATACGGCCCAAGCAAAAAACAAACCTGAAAGTGAAAGCTGGCCAGACAGGAACCTCAATGGCTGCTACAATCTGTGTGAGACAAGGGTGACATTATATTGCAAATTTAGTGTAAGAAGTTCCATACTGTCTGAATTTGTCGTATACTGCCAGGACAATCTAGTCCAGTCGATTTTCTTTTCTGCAAAAGTACACTAGCCAATACCAGTGGCACAAAGGTAGTGCCACATTACAAACTATCTGGTAATAACAGAAGTATTGGTGGACAATGTACAGTAAATAATATGTAATAACCTGAGAAATTCAAAATTGGTTTGAAGAAATAGGGCAGTATTTGGAAAGAGAGTAACATTTTGAAAATAACAGATGACACAAGTAGAGTTTTCAGTTATGAAAGCTCGCTTAATTTCCCCCCCCCCCCCCCTCTCTCTTTTCAATTATCAAGGGAAAAAATGTGACAACATACAAGTTCAAGAAAGTTGTGTACAATGTTGGAAATGATGAAAAAGAAAATCTCACTATGCTTCCTCCTCCATGTGAAGAGCATTCCTGTAATAATAGCTAATAGCATACCAAGAACATAAGGGTGGCACAGTGGAGATTTGTTTTCTGGTACAGACATCTGATACAACTATTCCACAACAAAACGTACTTTCAATAGGTGTGGTACTAGTGCACTCCCATGGGATAACAGAATATTATGTCCTCCAGGAATCACATTGGGTACACCACATACAGCATAAACTGTACAGCAACTACAATGCTTTGTGAGCAAGTAATAACAGTCAGTATCTTTAATTTTAACATAACTCTTGACTCCCATAATTATCTGCTTATACGTGTGCTTGTACTACAGGTTATTGGTAAAGCAAATACTAATTGAATACGTCTTCACACTTTTAATACTTAGCAGAAATTCTGAAAAAAGTAAATTGTTTTATTACTGTATCACCTCTATGGCGAATTAAGAGGTACTGGCTGGTTTCTTTGAACATTTAATAGAAGCCTTCTTTTTTACCTGCTATTGATAAAGAGCCATTCCAAGTTCTGTACAGAACAATCTCTCGCATTTTTCATGAGGTTTGTTATTCTGTACACTAATATTTCTTCTTCGAAATGGTAAATAATGCATTCAGACAGTGCTGGTATTAAGGGTAATTCATGAAATAAATTATATTTAAACCAGAAAATTAAAGGTTCCACATGGCACATGAAAAGTACCTTGCTACACGCGTGTATGTACAGATTCCAGAATGTCTGTGAATTTGAGTTACAAACTTTTTTAAATAGAAATATGAAGATCACAATACTTTGAGTCTGCAATAACTCAAACGTAAAATACTTTAGTTTCCTATGGGAAACTTTGTTCTTTACGTGACTCGTGCAACTGCTTTCACTCTTAATGGAAAACTAAATGGTTTATGTTAAAGTTAACTAGCAAAAAGTGTAACCATTGTTACATAATTTCTGTGAAGATTCCTTAATGTTATTTCCTTCCTTTGTCATCATAACTCGATAATTTCAGTTCCGTATGGGACATATGAACTAACAAAATGAAATGCTTTTATTACTATGACCAAACAAAATCTTTTTAACATGTAGTACACAGTTCAAATCATCAAAAAGTGTAACCGTATAATTAAGGTAAATGTTAATGAAAATTAGGCATGTAACATTACTGAAATTTCCTAGATTTCCACGTGTACCTGTAATCACTGTATTCTGCACTTTGTAGTGCTAGAAAGATAATTCTATATGATTATTTGCATTCTCTTCTCCTCCCCCCCTCCTCAACACAGGAAAATATAATAGAAAAACATCCTAGCAAAATAAACACAAAATTCAGAAAATTAGGTTTTGCCTGACTCAGGTCCCCTTATTCTAGAATGGTTATAAAGTAATAAGAATGCTTATGATCAACTGGAACATTGTGTTCATTATAGGAAGTATTAAAACAACTGTTCTCTTAAAGTGAAAAATTCAAGTTAAAATAGTTATTGAGGGACATATTTTCTCACACTGAAAGCCATCTGTCAAATAAGTCTCAGAACATTTTTTTTTCATTAATTTCACACAAATCACGCGTTTTTAATGCAAGTGCATATTTTGTAACACCAAACATCTTAAAATAAGCTTATATAATAAACAATTATAATTTTGTTACAATATCTACACAGGATGTAAAGACTTAATTTTACTTCAATGTGATTCATCTTTTGAAGTTGATCATTACACAACAACAAATCTATGGACAAAATAGTTTTAAAAAATCTGTCAAAATGTCACACCCATCTGCATGGAATGTCCCATTACATAATTTTTCCAATTTGAGCACTATACATGATTAAACAATATGAGTTTATTTAACTTCTGCCTTATACTTGATTTGTTGTTTAAAATTTTCTCAGCAGGCTTTTTTTCCACATGTTTTTAAGCGTATGCAGGAGTATAGGGATGCAATCTTACAAACAAGTTGAGTCTGATGTAAGTCCTCAATCCTAATTTCATAACGATAATCATGACCAAGAGCAGGAAATGGGTAATCTACAAATTTCTTTTTAACACAATGCAAAATCTTGGCCTGTATATATTTCTGTCACATATCCCCAGCAGTCACAAACATCTAAAACAGTCTCTGAGTATTCTACAACAGAGTACACGCAGTCACTTGTTTTAACCAGTTTTCCACAGTTAACAAAATTTACAAATGCATTTTTATTGGCCATATTGGGAAAAGCATAGAGAGAATCACACTCTAATGCAGTTTTAACTACTGGTGGCTTCAGTATGTGAAGACAGTCTTTGCATGTGATCTGCCTTGAAAGGCGCAATGACACACACCCTGCAATATAATAGAGTATGTTTTACTTGTCAAATGAGAACTTAATCTTATCGTCAAGAAGTGCACACCACTCCTCTACTTCATTTTCTGCAGCACTTTCATCACTTTCTACTACATGCTTTGTTGCATGAAAATCATAAACAGGTGGCAAACAACACACATTAAAATTTGAGCAATTCCCATTCATTGCAGTGACACTGTTACCCAAGAGCAACTTTCTCATGGCACATTTGAACTGGTATGCATTTGGATTGTTGTTCCAACCACATCTGGACCGAATGCAGGGGAAAAAAAAGCTCTATGTGGTCTTGTGACAGTTTATATGTTAGCAAATGCTTCAAAGGAGATTCAACACGAAGCATACTTGTCAGAGCTATGTGCCTTACTGATTGCATATTGAAAATTATCCCAAAAGCAAAAGTATTTCTTGCATGGAGCAGCAATGGAACACCAATGATTTTTAAGCTTTTGATACAATTTTCAGTGTGTCTGAAAATACCAACGTGTTGAATGGGTGTTGTGTGATGTCCTTAGGTTAGTTAGGTTTAAGTAGTTCTAAGTTCTAGGGGACTGATGATCATAGACGCTAAGTTCCATAGTGCTCAGAGCCATTTGAACCATTTTTTTTTTAAATACCAAGCCAATAAGATTTGTTGTCAAGTCTCAGGGGGCTCTTATACCCTTTACCTAATGGATTTCTGGAGTTCAGAATATCAAAAATCCTATCAATATTATACAAAAATTCTACTATTGCTTCACTTCCTTTAATATTTGGATCAACAACCCTCCTCAAAAACTCTATACTATCTGCCACATTAGAACTCAAAGTCTGTGGAGCTAATGAAACATTCATTTTTCTATTTACATAACTTATATGTTGTCCTGATAGTTTGTTGGCAAATGTCATACCTTCTTCTTGTTGTACCTTGTTCAATTGCTCAATGAAATGCCATCTAATAATGCCAGTTGGAGACTCAATAGCAGATACTTCTGCTAGAGCATTTCTGGCAAACTTCATCATATGACATGTCCAACATACAATAAACATTGTAGCTCTTAAAATCACCCTTGGAAAAATTTAAAGTACAGCCAAGTGTACGTAAAGTGCTTATATTTACCTTGCAGCCATCAACATGTAACACACCAAAACCTAATGCCAGAACTATGCAGCCTCTCTAAAGCGGATTTCATCAGTGTGGCCTGATTATTTGCCTGTACACCGTTGATAAAGAAATATGCAATCAGGCATATAAATTTGCCTTTAATAGAGACAAGCATGAAAACCAGAGCCTCAGATGCCTCTATTACTTCTTTTGACTGAGGCACTTCCCCACCAAACTCTAAAAAACCTGTGTATTGCTTGGTTCCTTGGTCCCAAACTACTTGCTTCCTAAGTGCCACACTGTCTACAATTAGACATGAACGCTGAACTGGTCCCCTACGATTGGGTTCGAATCAACGTACTTAAAAACATCTTTTAAGAAGCCAGTTTCACAGTCGACACTTGCCACCCATTTGGAAATCAATGATTTATGGGTCAGAGGCATTAATTTTTGCAGGTATTCATATGCTGCTGGTGAATAAAAGTACACAGTCATCGCAAACATTTTCACATTTGTTGTGTATCTATTACCCTTTGACGAGAGAGAGTTGTCCACTAAATTGCACACTAATTCCACTTGTGTTCCTTTCTGATGATTGAGGAAGTTATGTAACTTCTCAGGAAGATGCCCCTTCTCCTTCAATGAACTTATGATGTCATCCATGGAAAACACTTTCTTCTCTCTTCTTCGAAGTTTTTCACGGACACACTTCACACTTCAGTTTACGTTTTAATTCGTGCACAATGTCTGAGAAAAAATTGCAAGTTTTGGTCGCCTTGTCTTCCATTTCTACTTTCGACTGTATACCACAATCAATTACTTGAGAACCAACTGCACTCTGAAATAAAGAAATAATTTCGTTATATATGATAGAAATAACTCAAAGCTTGATGAAAAAATATTATAAGAAAACTTTGGGGGTGTGAAAACATCCTTATACTAACGATTTCGACACAATTCGCAGCTTCTGCATTGGATAAATGGGACATGCTTTCCACGGAAGAATTCTCATTGACAACATTCTCCACGCAATCAGTAGCTTCTGCAGAGGGCAAATCAAGCACTGATTCCAGGACAGAACGCTAAAAACAAAAATATGGAACTGTATTACAACATTGCTTAGACCTATGTAGCCCATTTGTGTCTGTATGAAATAAATTCACAAAAGTCAAAACCACACACATAGCAAGGAAATTAATTAGCTACCTCAAATGGAGAAGCATCGTTGTCACTCAAAATCCTAACATGTCGTCGTGGCTGTTTATTTGGTGGCATCAAATGTGTCGGAAAGTCAAAAATTGATGGCACTGCTTCGTGTCTGAGACGTTTCTTCCACGTTCCAGGGCTCACTACGTAATCATCTTGCCGGAAAAGGTTTCCGCAAAGAAAACTGCAAGACGTAGGTTTAAAATCTTTCCGCTTCACGGAAGTAATCCACTTCTTTAGCAGCTCTGGGTGCTTTAGAGGAAACCTGTTCAAAAACATCGAATTAGCAAACGCACTAAGTCTGTATTGTTGTCGTATTGTATCGGTAGTCCTATTACCTGTAAAATGGTAAGTCACTTTCCTTACTCCATCGCTTCGTACACTTGAAAGCGGAACAAGAAATCACCATTTCGACAATCCTTAATTCCTTATACACCGTACAGACCGAGAGAAACTTCTTGGCAAATTCAAATATGGCGGGCAATACAGACGACAGTAATCAGCTGGTAGAGCCATCTATCGGTAGGTCCGGTAGTTGAGCATCCCTCATTTCGCTAGCTTTAGACGCCTGTGTGGTACAGCAGTAGAGATGTTGGTGCCACGAAATATACGTCATGACCAGTCTACCAATATCTATGGTCGAAGCTATAAACGTTGTTCCATATTCTAACATGGAGGTGGATTCTAACACGTGCGTCTCGCGGGCCCCGAGGAATCGCTTCATGACGTCATCAGTAAGGCTGAAAGCGTGACAGCGCTGCCTGGTGACTAGACCTGTAAACAACTCTGTTGACGTAAGTGACGTCACACATTGGCCACAGCGTTTGTACAGACTTGCCATCAGCTATTGTTTTGGAACGTCAAATCAATCCAGATTGTTTGAACGAAGCTTCCATTAACAGAATGAAATGTAGAAAGAAGGTTTGAATGCGAATAATCTGGATTATGGTGACATAATAATCCGCAGCGTAGTCAAAGTTACACATTAGAGTCTTACGTGATTGATTGAAGCCAACTGATAACAAATTATTGGTCGAAAGGCAGAGTGATTTATAGCATAACACATATTACGCATTGAGGACAATGTGTATAAATGTTTTTAACGCATGAACTGCAGCTTACCAATGTAGGCTAACTACCACTGAGACGTTTGCAGCACGAATTCGTCTTTGAACCCATACCAGCAGTAGCAAATGCGGAACAACAAATCAAATATGGTAAAGGATACGGAAATACAGAAGCGTCCGATCTTACCCGTCGGCTTTGACCCATGACGTCACAAATACCGCGGAAACGACTATAAACAATTCCAATATGGCGGATATAAAAACATCGCATACGTATTGTAAACACTGAAATACACAAGTTTCACAAAAAGCCTAATGACTGTAACGGGACAAGCGTGGGAAATTAGGGGTTTTTGGGTGCGGAGAAACTAAATATACAGAAATGTAGCCACCGACCGCCATTCAAAACCACGCAAAACAACGAAATAAATCAACATCACAAAACTGACCAAATACCAAAAAACACATTCCTATCCATAATCGGACACTTCCCTTAACCTATATAGCTCAACAGAACCTACCGATCACATCCCCCAATAGAAAACTAAGAAACGAAAGCTTCCCTTACACCTACATACATCGGCACTTATGCAGTTTAGCAGATACGGAAAAAATTTTTCATTTTTTTTCAAAATTTGATCATCATGTGTCGTTATGCGGTGGGGGGAGTCTGCAGTGCCCCCCCATCCCCCCACAGGCTTCATTAGTGTCAAATCAATATTTTCGAATCATAGGCGGCCGCTGCCGCGGCCGCATTCCAAAAAAAAACTCCCAACCTAACCTCGTATTCAGGGCTACGCTACAGATCAATGTGTAGGTCCCTTACGTCACGGGTCAAAGCCGACGCGTGAGATCGGATGTTTCCAACCTATACCCAATACACAAAACATACATAAATAACCAAAAAAAAAAACGGAACTTACCTCAAAAAAGTTCCAGCTCCACAAACTAGATTGGCCACCACAATCACACACAAATGCACACACGCACGCACGCACACACACACACACACACACACACACATACAAAAACACACACACACACACACCAACGAAAAAATACTGAACTAAAATAAAAACCCAACCCACCCAAACGTCAACCCCCTCCCCCACAACTCCAAAATACAACACACAAACACTATACAACAAAATAAACCACCCACCCACCTACCCAGCCCACCCTAACTAACCACTTTTGGTCTATACATTTTACCCACAGCCCTTAAAAAAACCCGAAGAATGCAATAGCCCTCTGGGACACTCTTCCGCCAACAGTACTCATCTAAATGAGACTGAAGGTTGGAAGAGCGCCTCTTCCCCCTCCCAAGAACTGACTTAACCGCTCCCCACATCCCCTCAATTGTGTTAGTGCAAGCCCCAGTATCATAATTCTTAAACTCTAGACTGTGGTTCACTACTAAATGATTAAATCCCCTCTCACCCAACCCCCTATATGAAGAAAACGCATCTGAAACTACTGTGGACCCCGGCTCTACATACTCCTCAATTAACCCCACTAATTCAGGCTTCGACCTCCCCTCCACAACCCTAAAAACACATTCAGTACCCCCACCCCCCTGAACAACAGCCCCCCACACCCAAAGACCAGCCACAGACTTCCCCCTCCCATACTTCCTTTTACCAAACTGCGACTCATCCACCTCCACAAGCACCCCATGCCCACCCAACTTACCCCTGTACTTAATAAATTCGGAACACACCTCACGACAAAAGGAATACCAGTCTAAAACAGTCCTCTCACTCACACCAGTCTCAAACGCGCAAAAACTCTGCCCGCAACTATAACAAAAATAATACGTAATAAGCACAATCTCACGCATGGCCAATCTAGATTTCTCGAACCAGGTACCACGCCTTACAGAACGCCATACGCCATCTTTCCGGCAACACCACATGTATCCGTCCCTGGTCCGAGAGTCCGGAACTTTAACCAATTTCATAGGTCCACGGCACACACCGCACTTCACGACCTCGGCAATTAAGCCAAATAGCTGAAGAAATTTAATCAGCTCTAAAGCTGTCTCCCCCATCATCGCCCTCAACCGAACACTGTTAAGGCGGTCTTTCATATCCATTCCTGAACAAAAAACCACAACCAAATACACTCAATAACAAACTCACCCGACGTACAGCAATGAGCATTAAATTAACCATTAACTCACTAATAGAAATTCCGCTTCAAATCCAACACCTGAGCAACAGAAAACTGACCCCACCACACGAAACAAACGAAACAAACGAAAACCATGAACACACCACCAGAGAGCACGACAAACAAAAACAAGACATCTACAAACACGCCACAATCGCAAATCAAACTCCGCGCCGTAATGACGTCACACACCACAACACGCTTACGTCACGGGTCAAAGCCGACGGGTAAGATCGGACGCTTCTGTTGACCCAAGGATACGTAGTGGAACGCCCATTGCATTTTTCCAGTTTGTGTACGATATCTGTAAATAATATGCATCAAAACACGTCGGATGATTGTTCATTTTCTAATATATGTTTTTTGGGGATGACCCAGTAGTTTTATTTTTTTATTATGAGAAATGCATTAAATGTGAGAAAGTGCATTTAAATACGCCGCAAACAAATATTAAGCAAAGCCACACGTCTGTCTGTTATCACAACCGTTATTTCTCATTCGCTGTGTTCCACAACTCTCGACGAAATTATCGCTTTTCAACCTAATGTAGACCTCAGACTATGCTACAAATAGTTATTACTCCAGCCAAGGTTTCTAGGGGAAGGGGGCGAAATCCAGTATAGTGCTCTAGCCCAGATATGTGCTCTTGCCCAGTGTGTGTTACCGATATGTTTAAATTTTGATCGCTGATTTTCTGTAAACAGACAGCTATATGCCAATCACATCTCCCTGTATGTAGTTTCTCAAAAATCCAGTTTATGTGATCTTAAGATAGAAAGAGCTCAATGAGGGAATATTAATAGATCTAAGCAGTAAGCCTACTGACATCTCCAAATTGTAAGACTGCTATAGATGCAAGTCACTGATTGTCAGAGTGTATCAGTGGGACAAAACATTTTATTGTCAGAGTGTATCAGTGGGACAAAACATTTTAAGTAAATCACAAAGCTTAGGTTAGTTCAACTATTACTTCTTAATGTAGTAGGCAGTCACAGTTTTCTTCCATATTTTGATGTACATACATACTACACAAGCAACCAAATGGTACCTGGTGGAGGGTGCCTTGTACCACTACAAATCATTTTCTTTCCTGTTCCACTCGCAAACAGTGAGAGGGAAGAAAGGCTATCTACCATCCGAGCCCAGATTTCTCATGCCATCTAAATTTTCTCAATAGTGTGGTACAAAAAGAACATTATTTTCCCTCCAGGGATTCTCACATGTGTTTGCCAAGCATCTTCATTATACTCACACATAGTTTGAAATTACTGGTAACCGATATAGCATCCAGACTCTGAGTTGCTTCAATGTGTTGCTTAAATCTGACCTGGATCTCAAACATTGGAGCAGTACTCATGAATGTGTCACATAATTGTTCTATACGGGTGGTGTAAGTGATCTTCCCCTCATTTCCAGTCACAAACTATATTCATCTTCCCAGAGGAAGGAAATAACCCTGAAAGCTAGAAAGGTTGGGTTTTTTTTTTTTTTAAGTGCTATTTTTCTGTCATACTTTGTACAAGTCATTTCATAATTTTACAACGACTACTGTCAGCTGTACATATAATGGTAACATTAAAATCCTGTTAATTTGAACCTTAGTGTTAAAATTAACTAGCAATTGCATTCGTGAGTCGAAACTTTATGTTTAATTATAATTATAGAAGGAGAAGCTAATAAAATATTTTTTTTACTTTGTATTTTTTTATTACCTTAGGATTTTCACTTTTCTGCCTGATGTCTAGCAGCAACCTGTTAAAGACTTTCGTTCAGAATGTGATATTCCATTCTGAATCGTAGGCAGGGATGTGTAGTCGACATGGACATTGTTTTTACTTCCAGTATTTTGCAAGTTCATTTCACTGAACAGAGTAAAATTACCCATGTTATGAACAACAAATACTATTAGGGAGTAAATATGTTGACATGTAAGTGAAAGACTCTGAAGGGCCCTGAAAAGACTTCTGTAAAAAACTGCGCTATCAATTTTACTCAATAATTTTACTCACATAGATAAAAAGTTTTGTTAACTTGCCACATCAGATTTGAATAAAATCGCAAGCTTTTCATAGCTGCCTCCATCACCGTCACCAGTAATGGTACTGGTGTGGTGTACTGTAGCAGCACATTAAAAGTGAAACTTCCTGGCAGATTAAAACTGTGTGCCCGACCGAGACTCGAACTCGGGACCTTTGCCTTTCGCGAGCAAGTGCTCTACCATCTGAGCTACCGAAGCACGACTCACGCTCGGTACTCACAGCTTTACTTCTGCCAGTACCTCGTCTCCTACCTTCCAAACTTTACAGAAGCTCTCCTGTGAACCTTGCAGAACCAGCACTCCTGAAAGAAAGGATATAGCAGAGACATGGCTTAGCCACAGCCTGGGGGATGTTTTTCATTCTGGAAACATTAAAAGTGTTTCAATTGAACTGATTCTGCATTATTTCTCTTGCTCATGTCCTTGACATTAGTGCTACCAAGTTGTGTTTTTGTACAGTAATTAGTTTCCATGTTATAACATGTTAAATATAGAAAGTTTAACTGTAACCGAGCAGTAGTTTTCTTTGATGACAATATCAGTTCCAGTGCACAACTGAATTTCAAAATCTGTCTTGTGGGGTGAAAATCCATTACTGCTGCTATCTTGTGCTGACAATGAGATGACTTTCATAGAAATACTGAATTATTTCATTTGTAATACAGTTTCATAGTTTTTGTAGTTGCTCATGACCTTTACACTTGCATGCAATAGATGTAGCATCAGCATACAGAACTATCCTTGAATTTGGGGAGCAGTATTTTGTCATTTACATAAATCGACAAAAGAAAGTATCCCAGTATTAAGTCCTGGGTACCCTGTATTACATATCAGTAATTTTAGATCGGTGTATGCCACTCGCCATTCTTAAGAGTGAAAACTGATTTGTGTTAGATAAGGTTTTATTAAACTGTGAACAATTATCAGCATTATTACCCAGCCATTTTCCCAGAGTATTTACTATCTCTCTCTACAAGCAATTGATAGCTTTCCCATCTATAGCTTATCGCAGAAAGTTCAGTAACACCTGCAACATGTAAGGAATTGAGCACCAACTATTGGCACTTTTGCAACATCACCATAAGGTTTGATATCCCTACTGAAAGACGAGCAGAAATTTTTTGTTAATTGGTGCATAATAAGGTTCTTTTTTGGTATACCAGTGCTCAGTAATAACTGAAACATCTGGTTTATTAAAACATGCTATTATGTCCAAATCATTGTGCTTACTTCCTAGGCTCGTAAAGTTTTGGAAGATGATCTTTGTTCGCAGGTTGCATTGTCACCACATGTTTTTTCTTTTTTCTGTTTGTAACCATAGATATCCTCATTAAGTAAATCAGATGTACTTGTCAAACTGGGAAGAGGACACAAAAAGGTCACACATGTACAAAATAATAATAAAAGGAAAGATTCAAAACAAGTTTCTTATAGCAAAATGTAAAACTTAATTGTTTTTGAATATATTACTTACTTATATCCTTCATTCAAAAACTTAAGAAGGCTGTTAGTTTAGTGTCTTCAAGGTATAATGCTGTTTCACTGAGCATCGCAACAATCAAGCCTGAGATAGTAGTGTACTATGATACTACCTATGAAGAAATTGATGCACTGGATGCGAAGTGCACTGTTTAGTCTACCCAGCAGGTGTTCCAGAAGATGGCCCTGCACTATTCTATAGCATCATGAATATTTGTGTGGTGTATACATTAGTGATATATTCACCACATTTTCCCTTCAAGTTTCTGAAATGGCAGTTGATGAGCTCATACCTGAAGAGACAGCTATCAAACGACACTTTCAGCATGATGCAGGACTACAATTACCAGAATTCTGAAATGTGGATCTAGTAAACCTAGAGTTGCTCTAGGAAAATAAGTAAGATGTGACATGTGTCCCAGATCAAAGATGAGAAAATGAAAGGTCGCTGTATTAGTTATAGCTCACAAATATGCAGTGACTCAGAAGTGTGAAATGACAGTGTTCAAAGCTATGTAGACTTGTTTAATTCCTGGTTTAAGTCATTCACATTATTTCATTGCTGTGTTTCCTGCTGCCATCCATTAATACCAGAATGTCAACAACTACTTCGTTACTTCAAAATCTTCAACATGTTCACTGTGGCTGACACAAAGGTCAATAAGAGCTACTAGCCACAAGCTTTTAAGTGTCAGCTGCAGTGAATGTGCAAAACAAGAAAATTGTTGCTATTTAATTTAAAGTCCTATTCAGCTTCCTTTTTCAGGCGTGTTTATTTTTAAATATTAAAGCTGATGAGAGTTTCATTACAAGACCCCTAATTTTGAAATCTGGATGACATCATCCCAGCACTGCAACAAAATATGCACCATACACAACAGGTTCAATGTAATCTCTCCTCTCCACAAATTTGCATCTCAGATGTGTTATATGTCATATATATGTTGTACATCATATAATACTACAGTTAATTTTCCATATATCTGAGCAAAACGAGTTATTGTGTGTCCATGTTTATCTCATCTAGGCATTGCATCTTTCCCTTAACTTCAGTGTGCTTTACAATAAAATTTGTATGAAAAGTTTTCTGTGTAAATTACCTATTCTACAGCTAATGCTTGTGTAACCCAATGTGCCATTCAGGTGGGTTTACTGGTGTGTCAATATAATTGTCAGGTTTGGTTTGAAAGGGGTTCTTGAAATATATTCCCACATAAATTTTTATCTATTCTCGGTTGCAAAATATATTACACACTGTCAGTGCCATTTCAATGCAAAGATTTTAAATCATGCTGGGGAATATGCCAATAACACAGTTGCAGCATACCTCAGAAATTTAATTTTAGTTGCTTCAACCAATGACAATTACAGACCAAGTTTTGCACTGCCCTGTTTTGTGTATTAACCCGTTGGCTGGCATGAAGGTGCCGGTGGTCACAGCAGATTGCTCTGCTGGGGCCAGCATTGATCTCATGGTAACAACCAGGTATCAGCAATTTTACACTTATATTTGATATCCCTTACCATTTCAAGACAATTTTTCGGTTTGCGGTATTTTTATTTAAATGACTATAAAGTTATCCATGAATTCACTTTTAGATACATATTTAACATAATATATTTAGCTGTGTAAAGGATAATTCCTGAAACAGTAATTAGCATTCTAGCTGTATCTTTTTAGCCAAGGCTGTACAGATGCATATACTTCACACTAGTTCCTAAACGACTGCTTAACACATTGACTACCACGCTGCTGACAGCAGAGCAGCACACTTAATGCTGTATTCCAGACCTAATCATGTCAGGGCCAAGAAATGCAGAAGATAATCTCTCAGGGAGTACTATAATCTAATAATGTAAACTTATAACTAAAAAGGCCATTTCCAATTATGTCTACCAAGCAAATTATGCTTTGAGTCAGTGATTTCTTTTGCCATAACTGACTAGTGATCATGCATGCTATAGGATGGTGAATATTTATACTTTGCCTGTGAGAAGCAGCTAAGCACATAGTCCAATTTATGTTGAAATTATCACCTGGGTATTTTAATTAAATTTGGTCTACTATAGGCAACATGATAAAGGAATCAAAAGAAAGACACACACAGATTTAATTTCTTTATTAACAATGCTCGGATTTCCACATCACCATGGAGGTACCAAGCTGGATGCGTTACTCGTTTTTTTACATGGCGAGTTTCCCCAGTAGGCCTATAAACCATGAAACAGACAAAAAAGCTACTTCTCGTTGTCTTCTCTTCCTTGGACTTTCACTTCAGAAACTCTGAAACATCCATTACAAAAACACATTACACCACTCACAAACCTGGATTCAGTCACTGCAATTCATATCTATTTTACTGTCAAAAATACTGACTATGATCAATGATTAATTGTGAACATTCAAAAGTTTTCAAATGTGCAGGTTACTGTTAGAATACAGTTACTACACAATTTTTGATCAGGAAAAAGTTACGATGATTGCAACTTAAATACCGAAGCCATTTGTTATGAGAATACGCCGTTACCACAAATAATCCACATAGATGCATTGAAAGAAACTTTACTGAGTAACATAATGCATCAGAATACTATAGGCACAAAGAATGAAATTTCTGTAGATTTACCATACATTTTACTTTTCTTGCGCATGATAAGATTACTAACGGAAGTTACTTACCGTCCATTGTCTGGAATATAAACTATCCTTTCTCGTCTGCAAACACGTGCTTTTGCAGCAAGTTTTATCAATTTCTTTCCGTGATTGAAAAGCTTTAACGCACACAAATCCCGCCATCATACACAAATCCATAAGGCATCAGCATCAAGCATGCCATGTTCAAAGAATATCCGCGTTTCGAAAACTACCAGCGATATTGGCTTGCATGAGAGACGACGTCATGCCATGATATGACGACATGATTCCTCGGGGCCCGCGAGACGCTTCTGATTCTAACCTGCTTGTTTGTTTGTAACATCCTTGGGCACAATGTAAGTTGTAGAATCATCTTTGCTTCTGTTGCTTACATCAAATATAAACAATGCCAGTGATGCGACGTGTAGAAACAAGAGTGATTGTGAAAGAACGAGCATTTAATGTTTTATGTAAATAGTTTCTAGATGTGGTGATAACGATTCGAAATGCAGTGTATCTTGTTCTGTTGCTCGTGATAACTGTGTTGTAATCAACAATTAACTCCGAAAATTTGTGTGTGATATATTAAGAAAGAAACTCCAAGAATGTCTGTCAGTGGTTCGGAGCTTAAAAGTGCATTGAGGAAAACAGAATTTCCTTTTTGCGCAAGAGAAGCTCTTTCTCGGGTTGGTTAGTATGTGTGTGTTAAGTAAAATATGTCAATCACCGTTAAAAAATACCTTGAACCATATTATGTTTTGGTGTCTCATAACAGCAATGTTACTTCACTTCGTTCCAGAACAGTTAACACAGAATACCGGTCGCCCGCCAAGTATCAAACACTTAGATCTAGCAATGGATTTGATGGCTGAATTCATCTTCTGCGAAGTAGAAAGACGTGGAGGGAAAAGAAAGGTGAATGCTACATTGTTTAGTGTCGATCATGCCGACTGGTTTTAGAGTAAACATATAATTACGTATTGTAGACTTTGTCACCGAGTGAACCTGTTATTAGGAAAGTACCAGTTTGAAACTGTATATTTAGTCCTTATTTGTATTGTGACGTATGCATAACCCATTTACAGTCTCTATTTCGTGAAGAGAGCTTCATGCTATAGCTGTAGCAGTGTCTGAAACAGGACACGATTTGAATAGGGAAATGTTGAATGGTGGTAGTGATGGCTATGACTCTTTCACTCACTATATTAGTGTTAATTCCATATGTTGCATTATCATAATTTTCTGCAGCTAAACAGTGCTATCAGGCAAATTAATATGCAACTGGAAGTTGTTTTGATGAGTGTTGAAACGGTGAAGTCTTCACACCGATTTGATCAACTTATCAGCGACTATTGCCTGTGTCAGAATTTGTCTTTCCATAACTTGATCCAAGGCAGTTTTTTTTGCCTTATGTAATCAAGTCTTTCATCAGTTTTTTAGGTTTCTCCATTGATTTGGATAAATTGGTTGGCTTTTGTCATTACACAAAAGGTTTATCTGTGTACTCTCACGGAATGGAGACGTTTGACTTTCTGACTTTTGCAGCTGTTGTGCTCCTTGATAAGTTGGAGTCAATCCATATATTCAAATTTCGTAGTCAATAGTTACCATTGAGTTTATGTGGCCTCTCCAAGAAATTTCACCTCCTTGTGATTTAAACAGGTATATAATGGTTGACTTTCTGCTCTCTCTCTGTCTCCTGCCCAGTCTGCATCACTGTTCTCAGTGTTGATGTTGTTCTGTTCCTATTGCAGCTTCAGGACTTTAGTCCTTCAAAGGATTCTTTTAACTGCCTACGTGGATCATTGCTGAAGTGAATTAACAACAAAAGTTGTATATGTGAAGTTAGGTCTTTGTCCAACTGTGGATATATTAAACTGCCTACAGCTTCTCTGTAGCATTTATTTATCATGGCTATTTTATCTTCATTTGTCTTGGAGGTCGTATATGAGTACATGATTGTTGTTGAGAGGTGTTTTGTCATTGGATTTAAGTTCTTCGTATTGTACTTTTCAAGAACTGGTTCTGTTTGAGACTGGTTCTTCCATAATAGTCCCCATTTGTGATCTCTCATGACTTTGGCGCCTAAGCAATTGGGATCTTTCATTTTAAATTGCTTGTTGAGTGTGCATTCCTTCTCTTGCAGATTATTAATGAAAATCACCATGCTGTTGATATAAATTGCAACAACTAAAATGTCATTTCCTTTCTTATTTTGGTAAAAAAACATGGATCTCCTATATGTCATTTGAAAGTTCAAGTTTAAAGAGTGCATCATTTAGTTTAATTTTCCAATTGTGACTACCTTGTTTGAATCTGCCCACTGTTTTCTTTAGCCTCTTGTTGTTTTTTCATTAACAGTTGTAATGATAAAATCAAATTTTGAAATTTTAATGTAGGCTAAATCAGTTCTTTCCAATTACCTACCAGAGTGCTGTAACAACATCTTAAGCAACTTATGTCTAGATCGCATTTGATGGCTGAATCAACATATATGTTATTGGACTGTAGCAGCTTACTTGAGAAGAGGTCTCTTCGTAGTCTAATCCCTCTTTTTTTGGGTGCTTCCTTTAACTATCTAGACTGCTTTATATCAGATAATGTGCTGTTGTAACCCGACATTGCTTGCAACCTACTTAGAGGTTCATGCTCAGGTCAGAGGTGACGTGGGGATGTGAGACTAGTTGTTTGTTGGTACATGAGCAGGTATGTAGAGAACTGAAATGGCTACGAGGTCAAGCTGAGATTTTTCAAGTGTCTGTGGTTGGAGACAGTACGAATGACTTGTGTCTTAGGCTCCTTTGTGATTGTTGGTCTTGGATGCTGTTATCACACTCACATTCTACAGGTTATGTTTTAATCCTTCTGTCATAATTACGTGTCCTAAGTAAGTTAATGCCGTCCACAGGAACTCACACTTGACAATCTGCAACTTTAAATTCTGTGGTCAGAATCTTTCAAACGCTTCTCCAAGTCTACAAACCTGCACTATGCTCTTCTAATGTAGCTCCAAACGCAACCACATCATCTAAATGCACCAACATCTTGCATCCCATCTCTCTCACCAGCTGTGCTTGCAAGGTGATGGAATGTATGATTCATGCCAGGCTGCTATGTTGGCTTGAGTCTCTCAATTTACTAACTGCTGCACAGTGTGGATTTTGAGCCGCCTTTCTGCATGTGACCATCTCGTTACTTTGTCCACCCATGTCATGAATGGTTTTCTGCGGAAATCCCGGGCTGGCTGTGTTTTTCCATTTGGAGAAGGTGTGTGACACCTGCAGGAGAACTGGTATCCACTATACTCTCTACACATGGGGCTTCCATAGCCGCCTGCCTGATTCCTTGAGGAACTTTTAAAATATCGAGTTTTCAGGGTGCATGTGGGTTCTGCCTTGTTTCCATCCTGAGTGTCATCCTGTTTGCTATCGCCATTAAGCCTCCGGCTCCCTTTTTGTTGATGATTTTGCCATCTATTGGAGTTCTCCATAGACCTCTCTTATTGAGTGACATTTTCAGCGATGTCTGAATCACTTTTACTCATGGAGCGTTGACAATGTCTTTTGTTTTTCCATTGACAGAATCTTTTGTATGAATTTATGGTGGCGCAGTTGTTTTCTCCCACCATCTTTACATCTTGGTCCTGTTGCTCTTCCATTTGTTTAAACTACATAATTTGTGGGACTCGTGCTCATTAGGAAACTCTCTTGGTCCTCCCGTGTGTCTTATCTAGCAGCCCGCTATATGTGGTCCCTCAGTGTCCTATGGGTCCTCAATGGTACTTCCTGGGGTGCAAATCAAACCACTCTCCTCCTTTTGTACTGGTCCCTTGTCCATTCGAAACTAGACTATGAGTGTTTTGTTTATGCATCTGCACGTCCATCCCTATTATGCTGTTTCAACACTGTCCACCATTGTGGCATCCATTTGGCCACTGGCACCTTTTACACTAGCTGCGAGGTGCCAGGGCTAGCAGTGTATTTAACACTAAATTCTTCTCGAATCTTTATATGGAAATGATGCTTTAAGCACCCCCTTTTCTAACTCCTACTTTTGCTGTTGCACATGGATGATTAAGAAGAAACATGAAGTGACTGTAATCGACCCTGCAAGTGGAGTAGAAAAGAGTTTGGCACCTGCAATAATTTAATTGGATGGAAATTAAGGGAAGTTTCATTAACGTAGTGAGAAATGAACGGGTTGCTCTACTGATTAACAGAATGAAAGTTCTGTCCAAAATAACAATTTGATTTATTATGACTAAACTCAAAATAATAAACAAAACACACGAGACATTTACAATACATCAAATTGGATACTCAAATAAATGCTGTGAAGGTGAAGTTGTCCATAAACTAGATTGTGACATTTATGACCAAGTGGTATGTGGAACCAATTCCTTGCAACTCAAATCTTAAGAGAAACACCGAGCCAACTCAACATTAATTGCTGCTACGGTAATGATAACTCAGACAATGAACACCCAAGACAGAACAAAGTTAGGAAAGACGAACATGCGCACTCTGCTGAGCTCTGATTTAGTGATAACTCAGACAATGAACACCCAAGACAGAACAAAGTTAGGAAAGACGAACAGGCGCGCTCTGCTGAGCTCTGATTATCACAGTGCAAATTCCCTAATCTGCTGGTGTTGCAGACATACATTACCAAGCTGTCTTCTTAACTGCAAGGACACGATCTGGCGTACCGGAAGCGATGGCTGGTTGCTTCAACGTCCCGTCGTGGTGATGATAATGTCGCGAGTTTAGCCCGAAACAAATTGTCCTGGTCTGGTTGTTCCAGACTAAAAACTTCCTATCAATACAAATGTGCCTCTGAGGGAGACGAAGAAGGCTCGCCACACAATCACTGACGGTACAGTGATTGATTTTAACAAGCGAAGTCACACAGTCACTCCGATACAGTCAACTTTAGCCAAAACTGCCCAAGACAGACAACATAGGCCGCTTGTACTCGGAAAGTTAAATTGAAGTCGAAACTTCAGCAACTTCGTTAAACAGTTACAATCAAATAAAAGTATATTAGACAGCCAATGGAAGGCAGGCTGTCCAGAGCAGCGAGAACTCAGTCTTGTAACCTACTCTGACCGAAAGGCGAGAACCGACTCCCACCAGAGCACCCGTACAAACCGAACACAGAACATTTCCACCCCCACAACAGTGGCCGTGGTTAAACGTTCGAATCAGCAACTCGAAAACCGGCGGAAAATTCCACTATATTGCCGAAGCACTACCATTCCACCAGTGGAGATTCTTGGCGCCAATTTCTGCGCCGATTTTGCTACGTCACGGAGCTATGCCCTGAGCAAGCCAATCACAGTTACGATTTTGCAGAAAACGCGGGAATTTGCGCGCCAAGACTGCCTGGGGACACAAGTCATTCCCAAGCCTCGCTGGTAGCCCACCAGAAAGTGTTTTCACTGAGTTTCTGCGAAGTAACAGAATCTCCAGCCCAGCCGCTCCTTCAGGCCCCTGTCGGCGTATCTCCTCCGCTCTTATGACAATGTCAGTGTCTGGAAAGCCCTCTGCTCCCTCACACCCGTCGGCTTAACCCTTTCAAGATCAGCAGAGCCCGCCTGTTACTGGACCACCCAGGTGATGAGAGACGCTGCGTGGGAAGTCCTCGTGTGAAGGAATAGCGACTTTTCACTGCATGCAATTAGAGAGGAAGATTGAATTACTCAGACTAAGATAGAAATATGAGAGGGGGCTCATGCCACCTCTCAAGCCAAGTTGAGAGTATGTGCCAAAGCTGCTGAACTATCACTGTGCTACTGTGGTGACTTTCTCCTCAACAGGTATGCATGCCGTTTGTCTGCCATGCATGGCCACCCATCGTATGCCTCTTTTGATTGCCAATATGGGGTGCGTCCCTCTTTGTCCACTTTCGGCTCTTGCTCTGGCAGCTTAACTTCACATTACCTGCAACTTTCTTGTATGATGTGAACCCTTCACCACATTGGCTTCATGCAGTGGCCCTTGTTCACCTTGGCCTATATTCACTTCCTAAGGACACTACTCCAGTCTCACTCTGTTGCCTTCAATTTCACGACCTTCGCATGGAACTTGGCTATAGTACCTTTGTGTATGCTGATGGCTCTCGAACTGACCGTGGTGTCGGGTGTGCATTCGTCAGTGGGGCCGACATTTTTCGGTATCAGCTTCCGGCACACTGCTCAGTATGTACAGCAGAGCTCTTCGCCCTGTTTCAGGCCATGGAGCATATCCTGTGACACAGGTTTTTCAATTGTGTCCTCTGCTCAAACTCTGTCAGCACCCTTCAAGGTCTCTGAGCACTATACGCTGCCCATCCCTTGGTGCAGCGGTTCCAGGAAAACTGTCACCCACTCTTCATGGAGCTACTGTGTTGTTTATGTGGGTACCCGGTCATGTCTGCTAGGAAACGAGGCTGCAGATGCTTCTGCCAAGACTGTAGTCCTCGTACCTCAGCCCACTTGTTCTTATATTCCCTCCCATGATCTCTCTGTTGCCATCTGTCAGGAAGTGGTGTCACTTTGGCATCACCATTGGTCCTCCCTTCATGGGAATAAACCTCAGATTATTAAGCCTCTTCCAGCGACTTGGATGACCTCCTCTTGGCCCTATGCCCAAATTGTAACTGTCCATCATTCCTTGACAAAATGCCCATTTTTTAACCGTTTTCATTCCCGCTTGGGTTTGCAGTCTGAGTTATCGCCCATTTTAGCAAATAGTACATGGGCTGTCAACAGCACTTTACTTTTTATTTGTCGTAACAGTATGGCGAAGACCATTTAAGTTTTAGTTCTGGACCTTCTTTTCTCCGTGGTGTATTTTGTAGACCTTTCTCCATGTTCCTGTTTTTAGCTGTCTTCTCTTACGTTGATTGGAAGTGACATGTAGTTATTTTTTAACTCCTCTCTGTCTTCGTGTTCTATAGTTTTGACTTGGGCGCTTATGACCCCAATTGTTTTTAAACCCTAAAACAAAACAATCCAATCCAATCCCTGAAGCTCAGTTAGTAATGTGTTTGTCAGTTTCTAAAAACTAGCTCCACTGTCTATTCTGCATTCATAATGTTTTTCTGGAGTAGAGAAGGCCATTTTCTCATTGTGCAGTTTCTGATGGTAACCCTTTCCACAGTCTGAAATGGTGAAGCATGTGGCTATTCCTAAACTATCTAAAATTTTGTCAGTACATGATAGCAGGAATACACTGCTAATGCTGTTGTCATTTAACATCTGGTAACTTGCAACTCTTTTCCACTTTCATTTCCGTGAAACGTCTGTCTCCTTCAGAATCGTCAGTAATGGAAAATTCACACTTGTGCTCAGCGTAATAACTTCTCATTTCTGAAGAGTTCCTTTTGTGCCTCTGGTAATTGATAAGGCTGGATATTTATCACTTTCCCTTGGGCTTCTGTTTCACCATTTCAGTATCTCTCTCTGGGCAGGTGAAGTACATCGTGATATGCAATACACAGTTCAATAATTGAAGTAATTTCTTCTTCGTTTAAGTGATGCACTCGAACCATTTCCTTTAATCTGCTAATTCTCGACCTTATCTTGTCTCTTGATCCACAGAAATTATACTGTGTGTGAGGCATTCCTCACCTTCTCCTATGATAGGTACTGCTTCTATCTTCACCGGGGGGCTCATGCCAATGTAACTTTTTCTTTGGTGGTGTTCAAAAAACTAGTGACACAAGTGACACTCTGAACAGTCACCAAGGCTGCAGGTATATACACACCTGTTTGCAAGTCCTGCTTCTCGATTGTTTCTTTGGTCAGATCTGTGTTGTGCACTTTGATCCTTATAATCATTCATCTCGAAGAACTGTTTGTGTAACAGCAAACAGGCTATCCTTCCTTTTTGTCTGCTGCTCATCTTTGTTCGTTGTTTCCCATAGCTGTGGTGCCCTATCGCTTCTTATTTCTTTGAAGAAAGAACAGGTTTCTTGCTCTAGAGGCACTCTTCTCTCTCGGCTCTATGTCCGATTCTGTGTGGATTCTTACTGATACCTCTGGTGTCGCATTTGCCTTTGTGATCGGTTTCTCTTTACTGTTTCTTCCTGGGCCTGCCCTTGACCAATAGCTTCTTTGTTGCATAGTCTGTGATTAATTTTGAACTCTTGCAGATGTTTTTGCTTCAGATTCCTTCATGTGGTTCATCTAACTACTCCTCTTCTATGTAAAACTTGTGTTCAACACACACACACACACACACACACACACACACACATATTGTCGTCTATCCTCAGCGTTAACATCTTGGCTTTGTGCGATTCAGTTACTTCTTGAATGACTCCACTGAGTTTTATCCATTTGTTTGTACTCTTCAGTGCTGATCCCTTTATTACTATGTACTATGAGACTTGTGATTCAAACGCTTCCCTGCATGCATCTTATATTTACGAAATCATTCCTTCCCTTGCAGTCTACTGATTACCACTTTGTACCGTTGGTCAACTGCGTACTTATTCTGTTCTGTTTCCTTGTTTCTGAGGTCCTGGTTCTTTACAGTTATATCACGGGTCTTGCCTTATCACATGGCCTGGAATGCCCTTGAAAATTGCATCAATGACACGCCAATTGATGCATGCTTCCATTTTCCATGTAATGACCTGTGCATAGAGCTTCCTCAGTTCTTCTCGGCAGCGACAAATGATGATGTGTCCGTTTCACTTCTCCATGATGTATATTTTCCTTAGATGTGTCTCGGTAGTGCAGTTCCTTGTGTTATGACCTCCTTTCTTGTATTTAAAGCAGTAATCTCGTGCTGGATGACTGGATTTACTGAACTTTTTTTTTTGCAAGGGGCAATGAATGCTTTTTCTGTTAACGCACAATCCATTACGTGAGCTTATGTTAAATGCACTCCTCTTGCTCTCACCACTGTTTTAATCCCCTCATCCTTGATTCCCTGTATGAATACTCCTCATGCCTCCTTCCCAATTAGAGATTAGCTTCTCAAAATATAACCGAGCGAGGTGGCGCAGTGGTTAGCACACTGGACTCGCATTCGAGAGGATGATGGTTCAAACCTGCAAACCTGCATCTAGCCATCTAGATTTGGGGTTTCTGTTGCTTCAAACAAATGCCGGGATGGTTCCTTTGAAAAGGCACGGCCAATTTCCTTCCTCGTTCTTGACACAGTCCGAGCTTGTGCTCCGTCTCTAATGACCTCAATGTTGATGGGATGTTAAACCAAGTCTTCCTTTCTTCTCAGAATGTCTGTTTTCCTCATCCCTATTCCCATCCAAAGCTCTCAGAGTTAACTTAAATGTGTCCGACAACACTTTTTGCTAAGCAAAGGGTTCACTACCTTCCAGATTGATATTAGGTGATTTTTTGTCCTTTCTCAGAGCCACAGTCTCCATACCATGTTGTGACTCACTCACCATGTCTGTTGGTCAGGCGGGTGGCACTGTGTTCACATTTACTGAAAGTGTAATATTGGAATTTGGTGTGGTCAGGCATGTATGTGTCACTGATTCAGATGTTGGTGGCCCTGACCTTGATTGTCGTAACTGCTGTGAAGGCATCCTCTGATATTTAATGCAACAGTCTGCTCACTGTGGTCTCATATTCTTGTGATACAGGATGGTGGATGATTTCCTGACTTGTTCTTTCTTTGCTCCTGCTGTACACCAAAAGAACTACTCTGCCTGTTCACTGTAATTGATCTACCTTGAAAGCTCAAGCCAGGTCATCCTAAGATGGGGCTTGTTAGTTCTCCTAAGAGAAGATCCTGTCATTCATCCTCTAAGGTACCTTACTTCCTAGTAAAGATACTCAGCCAGGTATCAAAGCCTGGATCCCACAGTGGACACCAGTTTTTTTGTTGTAATCCATTGTGGGTTTACACGACCACTATCTCTAACCAGTGAGGTCAACTGTACAGCAGCTGTGCCTGATAGGTGGTGGGACAAAGAGGAGGCTGTGGCAGGGAGGTAGAGGGATAGCAGGGTAGGGGTAGGCGAAGGTTCAGTGCTGCTTGTGGTAGCATGCAGGACCTCAGTGGGGTCAGGGTAGGGCTGCTAGGTGCAGTCGGGAGGTCCCGAGGTGGCAGAGGGGAGGGTGAGTGGAAAGGAGAGACGTAGAGGAGGGCAAAAAGACTTATGGGGGCATTGGTGGAATAGAAGGCTGTGTAGTGCTGGAGTGGGGGCAGGGAAGGGGATAGGTGAGTGAAGGACAGGGACTAGCGAACACTGAGGCCAGGGGAGCTTATGGGAACATAGGGCATAATACAGAGTGAGTTCCTGTCTGCACAATTAAGAAAAGCTGGTGTTGGTTGGGTGGATCTAGATGACACAGCCTGTGAAGCAGTCATTGAAATGAAGCACACTGTGGTGGATAGCATGTTCAGCAACTGCGTGGTCCGACATTCTCTGGGCCACAGTTTGTCAGTGGCCATTTGTGTAGGCATACAGCTTTTAGGTTGTCGTGCCCTCGTAGGAAGCAGCACAGTGGTCACAGTGCAGTTTGTAGATCACAACTGCTTTCACAGGTAGCCCTGCCTGTGATGGGATAACCCATGATAATTGATTTATAGTGATCAGGTACCCCTGCCAATAAAATGTGTCCTGTCCATTCATATTTCACTACGAAGCATTTAACATATAAAAAGTGGAAATTATTTTTTTTCTGTACTCTTCTATGAATGTACAGTTCTCCAGGCAAATTGTATGGAGTGTTCTCAACAAACCAGTTCTTCCATAAAGTCCTCTGTCTTCACATACATGTTCTAATTTGTTCCAGGATTTTTGTGGCTCTGATGTTTTGCAAGTGTACATAAAATGCTGGAGCAACCAAAATTGTGGTGCCACCCATCTGCTTTGATCTGTGCTATAAATGTGTTGTGTTGTTTGATGCCTTGGTAGTGTGGCCTATTTGAAATGGATTGTGTTTGCAGAGGATGTGTTGGAGTATGTGGTGGTGCTTTCTAGTGTGGGATGTCTATGTTTCTAAATAGTTCATGAGCGCTGTTCGTGATTCATTGGCCTTTTTGAGTGCTGATTGTGAGAATAATGTTGGAAGGGTTTGTTAGTGTGGTATTTTGACGTTGGCAGCTATGCGCAATAAACTCATTTTTGCGTTTGGAATTATTAGTGCGGGTGCTGTTTATGGTTGGAGATTCACTTTACTATCATTTATTTTTTTGGTAGTTATGGGCATGAAAACGAAATTCATGAATAGGTCCCTGCATGCTGCAGTGGGTGATGACATGTTGACCACGACTAAATTCCTGCAGTTATTTTGTCCAGTGACCAGTACATATGATGCTGTCAGCACGATAACATATGGCTTTTTATCTGTAGGGGTTCCTGGTTTGAGAAGTCGTGGATGGCCATTAGAGAGTTGGTTTGATGACATATTGTTTTTGCTGTCACTAGATTCGTTGGTTAGTAAGTACTTTTTATTTTTTTGTTATAGTACATATGGTTTGTGTATTTATGTGCATAATTCTGTTTTTCTTGTTGTCGAAATTGGTGTTAGTGCAGTTCTTTTGGGTTGCTTTGTTAGTTATTGATAATTATGATGGATTGTGATTTATGGGTATCATAGAGTTTGTTTTACTTATATTGTCGAGTTTAGGTTTTTGATATTAGTTATAGGGGCTCTGTTTTAGTTATAAAGGTTAACTGATATTTCTGTTACTGGGTTGTGGTGCTGTGTGTGTGTGTGTGTGTGTGTGTGTGTGTGTGTGTGTGTGTGTGTGTGTGTGTGTGTGTTTCATGACATTGTGGACTGCATTTAAGCTATATAGGTTAAGAGAAATTTCTGCATTTTTAGTTGCTTCTGCAACGGTGTTCTAACCTGATTTGTTTACCATGGGGGAACGGTACTCTCTCTTATTAATTTATTTGATCTGTGTCTCTCAGTTGCCATCAATACTATTTCTCTGAATTCAAACGACACTTGTTTTGTGATTACTAGATTAGGAGGAGTGGAGACTTTCTCTTAGGAAGGTGTCAATGAATTTTTATCTTTTTTTTTTTTAAATTTTTTTTTTATAGGTACATTTTGCATATTTGTTTTTTGTGGATGTGGCTGTTATGGTATTCAGTCATCTTACAACAATCTTTTGGTCACTATACTCTGTATGCGTCATGATGCTCCGTATTTACATTTGTTGCTAAGAGGTCAAATATGTTTTCGCACCGAGCGAGGTGGCGCAGTGGTTAGACACTGGACTTGCATTCGGGAGGACGACGGTTCAATCCCGCGTCTGGCCATCCTGATTTAGGTTTTCCGTGATTTCCCTAAATCGCTCCAGGCAAATGCCGGGATGGTTCCTTTCAAAGGGCATGGCCGACTTCCTTCCCCGTCCTTCCCTAATCCGATGAGACCGATGACCTCGCTGTCTGGTCTCCTTCCCCCAAAAACCACCACCACCACCACCACCATGTTTTCGCAACCATTTACAGTTTGAATGGGCTCCTGACTAACTGTTGAAAATAATTTTCAAATAAAGCATTCAGGATGATTTCTGACAGCATTTTATGCCTACCACTGACTTGGAATGTATATTTTCAGCAACATAATGGCAGTAGATTGACGTTACCACCAACTGTAATTCTATGAGTGAGTTACCTCTTTGAGACTCAAGTTTTGAATTGTTTAGCTACTGTATCATCATAGTCAGGGGTCATTAAAAGAAACTATTTATTAATTTATTCTAGTTGTCAAGTATAACCGGTACTCACGCTAAATCACAGGAACTATTTATTTCATTTTCACTGCAAGGTAAACTGCTTGTGAAAGCAATGAACACTCCATGACCAACTGTATTTAATCTATACTTCCTGAATACAGTTAGGTCCAGATTTCTGTACCTATAACGATTTGAGCTTCTGTTCTTTCTGTTAGTGCTTGGAGCTCTAGTCCTTTGCCAATTCAGCTGCAACAATTCATAACTACAATACTAATTGTAGCTAGGTCTCCTCTTATCCTGTCTTTGCAGTGCACCCTTTCAGCCAGACACCCTTTCTGTAGTCTCCCAAGATACACTAAAAAAACCACCTAGTCCACTCCCTACAGCATCCACTACCCATGTAACTGCTTCCTTTGTTTAGTGGACGCCTGAATTATTAAGCAGAACCTGAAAACCCACCATCCTGTGGTGCAATTCAAGAAATCTGCAACCTTCATGGTTGCAGAATCATTTGAGCTTCTGCTTCATACTGTCCTTTTGGCTCTGTTCCAGAAGTCTCCACACAGTCCTATCGATGATGCTACAGATGGTGTGCTCCAATTCATCTCACTAACAAGTCTGGCAGTCCTTGCCACTGCAGCTAGCTGACCGAAACCAAAGAGTCTCTCTTCCAATCCAAAGCTATACACATTGTTAGTACCGACAGGAGCCAATATCTGCAGTTGGCTGCACCCTGTGCTCTTCATGGCATATAGAAGCACCCTTTGCACATCTTGAATGACTCCTGCGAATGTGTACACAGAGTGCACTTTGGCTACCTTTCTCTGCTTGGCAGCCATATCACCAGGGAAACCGATTATGCATGTAAAATTGGAGCTTCCACCTACCGGTAATTCCATGGTCTGTGACTGCCCAGATCTTGCAGACCAAGAGGCTTTCCCTGAAACAGGGCAAGTGACTGCATCGGGCTTAGGATTACCAGACATGCATTACTCATGGAACACATGGTTCATACATGTCAACAACACTGTTTTCCTTCTGGAAACCAACGTGTGAAGATTGAAATGAACACCTCTGCTTTTGCTTTGTTACTATCAGTTTCAGTTCTTGTGTCAGCCATGTGTACCTGGACACCCTTTATGTATGGCCAGAATTGCCATGGGTTTTATGAGAAGACTTTCAATAAGATTCTACTGCGGTGTTCATCAAAGGCTTCATGCATCGCCTTTTGGATGCCCAAACACGTTTCCTTTAGCTTTTCTCTAGGATCCATATGCTTTGTGATACATTTTTTTTTTATTTTTTTTTTATTTTTTTTTTTTTTTTTTTTTTAAAGTTTCTTATCGTTGAGGTGGAGGGTGGCAGGAGGGGTGCTTCAGTCATGAACTGTTCTACTAGGTACATGTGTATCCAGTGTTTGGTCTTCTAAATATGAGCCACAATTCTTCTATATGCTCTTGTACAGAATTAATGTTTCAAGTTGCTCCTTGAGATGTGACACTGTTGCCATTATGTAGTTTACTGAACCTTTCTACATGTTTTGATTGACTATTGTACTTTGGTAAAGATTGTTGTTACTGCCACTTTATGATCACTGATACCATTTTTAATATGGAAGGAAATGAAGCCCTCATGCTTCTTGACAGAGCGTAGGGGGAACGATGTGGGAGACCCGCACTGCCGTACTAGGCAAGGTCGTAATGGAGGTGGTTTGCCGTTGCCTTCTTCCAACCGTAATGGTGATGAATGATGATGATGAAGACGACACAACAACTCCCAGTCATCTCTGGGCAGGTGAAAATTCCTGATCCTGCCAGGATTCGAACACGGGACCCTGTGCCCAGGAAGTGAGGATGCTACCGCGAAACCACAAGCTGTGGACTATTTTAAATATGGAAATCGTAAATAAAAGTCATGACTATTTGTTGCCGTTAGATCTAATAGATTTCCATCATGAGTAGTCTTGCAGTCTGTTCCAGGAAGTTTTCAGATAGGACATTTAGTATTGCTTTGCAGGGTGTGTTCTCACTCTCACCACTTACATGACTGAAACAATCCCTTTCAGTTCTTGGGTGATTAAAGTCTCCTCCAATTGTGACAGTATGGTTGGAGAACATATTTACTAACAAACTGAGATTTGTTGTAAGTGTGTAGTAATCTAAGGGTCAATCTGGTGATTGATAGAAAGATGCAGTTATAAATTTATGCATGCGCTTTATACTGTCTCCTACCCAAAAAAATCCTATACACGATGATGTTGACTGCTGAAGCTGATGTCTTGAAGAACTGCGGTGAGCTCTTGCACACTATAAAGACCTCAGCCTGAGGGTGCTGCTCTGCTGAGAGGGAAGTGTGGTTTCCTGGAGTCCCTCCCATTGGTTGTTGCAGATAGTGGCGAGCCCTCACTAATGTCTGTCTGTACTGCCAACTTTGGTGTGGCACTGCAATCGCTATATGATACCACACTTTTTCAGCTAATTCTTTTTTTATTTAGTATTTTAAGTCAAAACTATACTACAATTTTCTTTATGTGTGAGGAAATGGTGTGGGCGTGCACAGATATGCACACTTCCATGGGAGATTTTCAGTATCCTTTTACTATATTGGTCAGCAACCAGTTTCCCTATTACCATTGGCTAATAGTCTTCCAAGTCTCTAATATGTGTACATGGACCATTGTCTCATAAAAATTGCTAATGAGTAAAGACTTTATTCTCACTAAGCATTTGTTCATAACGTGCAGGGGCATTGATAATCATGCCACTAAGTGCCCTGAAACTAATGTCATCATCATCATCATCATCATCATCATCATCATCATCCAGTATCACTAACTTTTCATCTGTTTTATTTATATTGTAATTAATGGAAATTCATAACTTTATATTTTTTAATGAAATTTATGCTCTTCAGCACTGTGTGCACTGTTAAGAAATTCTGTGGCAGATTAATATTGTGTCTCAGGCTAAGACTCAAATCTGGAAAGTTTGCTTCCACAGGGAGTGTTCTCTCTGACTGAGCTACACAGGCACTGCTCACAATCTGCCCTCACAGCTCTAGTCTGCTCCATACTAGTCTTCACAGAAGTTCTCCTGCACAAGTTACAGACCCCCCCAGCCATATCTCCCTAGTATCCCAGGAATGATAATCCAAGGAGGTGTGCAGGAGAGCTTGTGTGAAGTTTGGAATGTAGGGGAGAGATTTGGAGGCAGTAAAGACGTGAGGATGGGTCATTAGTCTTGCAGAGTAGCTCAGTCTGTAAGAGCATTTGCTATGAAAGGCAAGGTTTTTTGTCCCTTTCCTTATACAGTTTTAATGTGCCAGGAAGTGTGACATATTTTTTATTTCTTGTATTCTTTAAGACAAAGCAGTTGTGTTGATCACAATTTGTGTGTATGGATCCAAGTTTCCACGCACTACGAAGTCAGCTAATTTTCTGTTACAGCTTAGACATTTTATTTCTTGAATATTTGATATGCAATCTTCTCAAGTTTTCACTCTGCTTAAAAATACAGTCCAAATACAGCTTTAAATGTGATCAGAGACAGTCACCAGAACTGTTGTGTATTAATCTTCTTTCAACCCTGCCAGTTGTAAAATTGCCAGCTAAAATGTTTTGTGTTGTGTTTTCCACACAGAAGCTGACCTGCATCCAAGAACTACAGCTGTTGGAAGTATTGTGTGATTATTTCTCATTTCGAGGAGTCAACAATGATTCAACATGTAACACTGTTTTCATGTCCTTATTCCCTCCGACAAATATGGAGAGATGTCGATTTCTGGCCAAACTTGTGTCTATGGCAATTTCAACAAAAAATACTCCTGTACTAAGTGCAACAGGCATATGGATGCAGGTAAAAATGAAAATTTGATAATATGTTAGTACTGATTTACATTTTAGGAAACCAATTACTACACTGATGAGTTGCATGTATATAAACAGTATTTTACGCTGTAAATTTTTTTATGTGCAATATTATAGTGAAATCTTCAGTTAACAACAATTTATCCATTGTTGCACAGTTGTTTTATTTTGCTTACTTTATTCTCAATTCCTTTTTTATAGCAACTTGGATGCACTTCTAAAGTCAGTATGGAGCTCGTGCGGGGACTGGTGAAAGATTATTTTGTGCTGGTCCCAAAAGCAGTAAGTGTGCTACAAGATTTGCCCCAGCTGGCGCCACACTTTACAGCCAATTTTCTGACAGCTGTAGCAGATATGTATGGCTCCGAAGGTATGTAGTTGAATCATGAGATGTAACAAGTTTTTATTTGCAGAAAGTAAGAAGTATTTTGCTCCATTTGTTCTGTTTCTCATTTTAAATCAACTTGGTAAGTATTTGTACATATTTACAACTGTTGATCTAAAAAGTCAAAATTTTCATTACAAAATTGTTTGTTGTTACTATTAAGATATACAGATAAACAAAATATATTGTAAATCCTGGCCTATGATTTATGTTCAAATTTGAGAGAGGAATACAGATGGTTTTCAGTGGAAGTTGGGTAACATGGATTGCTGCCAGTAACAGTCACAGAAGAGGAGGAGAGGGCAAACAGAAACAATGTAAAAATGGTGATAAGAAAGACTGGTTGTAAGAGAATGAAGAGGGAGTTAGGGAATAGGAAGCATGTGGCCACAGATGGTTAGTAATGTGGGATTCTACCAAGAACATGGCAGGAAACGATGTGATGAAGGGTTAATTCCCACCACGTGTACTGTCCAGATGCTTGGGTAGGGTTGAAACTGGCACCAATATTGAAACAGATGTTGAATACATTGTTGTCATACTGTGTAACATGTTCAAAACAGATTTTTGGTTAAACTCAGTTAGATGGCGGCCATTCATACACGTGTTTTGCTGTCATACTCACGTAGAATACTGCACAGTAATTTTAGCCTATCTTACACACCATATCCACTTCAGTAATGTAGTAGGAAATACTGCATCTGGACTCCCATTAGGATGTGGTGGGTGGGTTTATGGGTCTAGTCTTCTAACTGAGGACTCCACAAGGAAATAGCTTGTATAGTGCAAGATTGAGAGTGTATTTGTGTGATGATGAAATACTACTTTGGGGAACAAAGATATGGTTTTGGGTGAAATATACCTCATCCCAGTGTGTGGCAATAGAAGATCTCCTTGTGATGGAGTATTTTGTTTGCCTGGGTGGTAAGGGGAGAAGTTGTCAGCGTCTGTTTCCCAGTGGTAATGATATTGTTGATGTCTCAATGGGAATGGCACTGGGCACTTGATTCTGGACTTGCTGGACAGTATATTGTCTGTCTTTAAAGGCTTTCGTAAGCTCATTTGTATAGATAAATGGAGCTTCCCACTGCAGATTTGGTGCATGCAGTTCCCAACACTGTAAGAGAGGGACTTTGTAGGCCTAATGTTGAATGCTTGGCAACTATCAAAATAGAGGCTCTGTTGATAGGTGTTTTTAATATTGACTTGTTTCCATACAGCTATTGGTGTGTTAAGGATCATCATTCAAAGAGATAGGTCTTTGGGCTGAGAAAGATAATTTAAAATGTAATTGGCAGAACGTGTTGAGATTCTGGACAAAACAGAAGAAACTACCACTCACGAAGATGTTATCCATGAATTTGAACCAGAAAAGAGGTTTAAGATTTTGAATGCATAGGGAGGATTCATTTAAATGATACATAACAGATTCATATACAACAGTGATAGACATGGCTGCTTGGAAATTGTGTGGAATTTATTATCCTTTACAGAAGGAATCATTATGGGTTTGAATGCATTTGGCCAACCAAATTTTACAAAAGGCATTGGGTTTGGTGTTGCATCTCTTTTTCAAATATTTTGTTCCACAGCAGCAAGGCCTTATGCATGGGGGATCCTAGTATACAGTGATGCAGCACATGTAATGAAAAGCAAGGCATCTGATAATAATGCTTTGGAAAGTAGTCTGTTAAATTTTGAGCATACACATACACAATTTCATTTTTCTTCATTAATAATTTGGCCACTTATCTTACAGCCATCCCCAGCGTGAACCTTGAGCTGCCTTACATGTCCCACATGTTGACACTCTAATGTGAGGCAGCACCATAGATGGCGATCAATATACCTTGCAGATACAGACAGGGTCCTTGTGACAAGTGGAGAAAGTGATTGGATAGTCATGTTCTAACTCGATGTATCACACTACAATGTATTCTCTCAAATTTAATTATAGCATGGCCTGTATTCTATGCCTTTTCTCATCTGCTAATCAGATCTCCATTACTTCCATAAATACTTGAGTTCCAAAACAGTAAGATGGAACCTACAATTTTCACATCACTATTATCCGTAGAGTGGCCCTTATGTGTGCAGTGTTCCATTTTTGCTGAATAATCTGATAGTTGCAAGTCAGTGTGCTGTTGGTGTTTGATGTGTCTCCAATGAACCGTTCATGTTGCTTGCCATTCTTTAGTAGCCATTAGATTAGTCTTTGTAGCTTTTAGATTAGTTTTCAGACATCTCATCAGAAAGTCAATTTAGTTTCAGAAGGTTTGCCATTGTGGCATACAAAGAAAGAAAAATTCCTCAAATGTCAAAGTGGATAGCTGTGTGTTATATCTATTGGAAATCACTTTCATTTCAGGGTAATGACCTAAAACCTTCAACTTCTAAACTTTTTCAGCAAAAACTAGAGAATTCATCAGTCATCTGTAATTTTGGGTGAATAACGTCATTGTGATTTCATGTCAGTTTCATCTCTTGACTCTGATTTAAAACTGAAAAATTAATTTTTTTTCGTTCTTTTTTCTGTCACAACTTTTTTCAAACTTGTCACTTAATTTCTTTGACATTAATTTGGCTGCTGTGTCTGAAGTTCATCATAAGCATCTGTTGGCCATAGACAAGGTAAGACAGTGCTGCAATAGCTGCATGTTGTCCCTCTGGTTTCAAAAGGTGGAAAAATCTTCAATTCCTCTCTTGAGACATTCTCAGTTGGGAGTTGCAAATGTGCTGCAATAGTTTAAGTTGGCTGTTGTAGAGATTTCACATCATTTTAAGTAGAGCCATCAAGCATGCTGCGAAATGTCCATAATACACTTTTTCACTTTTTTGTGCGCACAGAGCTTCAGAAACAGGACCACAGCATGTTGTAAAACTCTTTTATGTATTCATATTTGCTATGTCTTCTGAAAAGTTTCAAACCCAAAGTTGTGTGTAGCTTCATAGACTTATTGAATAAATTTATTTCATTTCATTACACGAACTAGTCTCTTTTATGAAGTGCACTTCATCAAATGCTTGTCCAGAAACAATTATTTTGGATGACTTTGAGCATCCAGCACCATTTCGTAAAGCATTACTTTTTTACACATTGCATTTGGCTAATGATATCTATTGTCTAGTTTTTTCAAGATATCAAATTGTACAGTTAGCACCACTTGTAGTTGACAAATTTAAAGTATGTTTGCACATAAAAAGTGTGATGGTAACTGGGCATTACATCATGTTATATTGGCATTTTTACTGCTTTGGAAAATTTTGATATTTCTATGATCTTATCCACCACGTGTGTAATCATCATCATCATCATCATCATCATCGTCAGCAGCAGCAGCACTTATATCTTGCTCATCTTCCAACTGAATTGAACTACTGAATGACACTCAAAATACTATAAACACATTCACAAAATTGCTTTCCTTACCAGTTGCTGTTGCAATGACTCTCTGTGGGTATAAACTAAATATCTGCGAATTCCATATAGCATTGTGTCTATACGATTGCAGGTATGAGTTCCAGAAAGTCATCAACACGCTAATGATTGTCTGTTGAGAATAACCTCAATCTAGTGGGCTATAATGTCAAAAATCCGTTTTTTGACATACCCACAACTATTCACATATATTTCCCTCCTTGCAATAATAATGTATTCTGAAACTTGTTCCTGGTGATAATCATTTACTTTCTTGGTAAGTGTCCTTTGGTTAGTAACTTCTACACCATAATCTGATATTTTTGAATTGTTCATCATTTAAATAAAAAAAAGTGGGTCTTACAGCACCAGTGAGATCATAGAATGGATGAAAAATACAAGATCATTGACAAATGTATTGTGAAACATTCTTAGAGATGCATCATTATTTGTGACAATTTTAAATATCCCTGTGTCAATTGCTTAGCATAAGAATGACATAATCAAAGAGATGGTTACCCATGATTTCATTTTAACTACTCAGAAAGTTCTACGTTGAATTAGAACGTTGAATTGTACCCACTGATCCATCCAAACGTGATTCGTGACCTGACCTCACAGTTTTGCTTCTACCATTATCTCATTTCCTACCTTCCAAACTTCAGAGAAGGTCTCATCCATGTCTTGCAGGGCTAGCACTCCTGGAAGAAAGGATATTATGGAGACAGGGATTAGCCATTACCTGGAGGTTGTTTCCAGATTTAATATTCATTCTGCTCCAAAGTAAGGGCTGACTTGAAATTTCCTGGCGGATTAAAACAGTGTGCTAGACTGGGACTAGAACTTTTTGCATGCGAGTGCTCTACCTGTGGAGCTATCCAAGCACTTGCCCACAAAAGGCAAAGGTTCCAGTTTCGAGTCATAGGACCTTTGTCTTTTGAGTGCAAGTGCTCTACTTATGGAGCTATCCAAACACTGGCCCACAAAAGGCAAAGGTCTGTGGTTCAAGTGTCAGTCTGGCACACAATTGTAGTCTGCCAGGAAGTTTCAAGCCATGGTGTACCGTTTCTGAGTGATAAAACTCAGTTTGTCATAAGCATCCATTGATCATAGACAAGGTATGACAGTGCTACAATAGCTTTATGTTGTCCCTCTGGTTTTGAAATGTGGAAAAATCTTCAATTCCTCTCTTGACACATTCTCAGTTACAAGTTGCAAATGTGCTGCAATGGTTTAAGTTGGCTGTTGTAGAGATTTCACATCATTTTAAGCATGCTCATTGTTTTAGGAAATATTGGACTTAATGTCTGTTGATGTTAAAAACCACTGTGTTCTTACATTGTTCATTCATTTTGTAGCACTGGAAACACAAGAAAATTGGTTTATTATATCAACAGAATCCACAGAGTTAGCAACTTCGGTACATCTGAGAAAGTAGTTGTTGTTGTAGATGTGTGTCTGTCAGCTATACTTGTATTATTGCCCAGTTAAGTCCATTGAACCTAATCCATTAGACCTACATGTCTGCAGGGACAGGTGGGGAGGGAAGGAGGCGGTCTTGACAAGTGCAAATCTAGTTGAGTTGGAGAGTGTCAGTAGAGTAGCGTAACTGGTTAGACTATTAGCCTATGAGCATTTTATGTTACATTTGTTACCCTTTAAACTAAGTAGAGCTGTTCTCATTCTCAGGGATGGTTTCAACACCACACTGCTTTATTAGGTAGGTCTGTTAGTTTCAACACTACACTGTGTTATTAGGTATGGTCATATTCGATTTAGTATATCCCAGCCTTCCCCCAACCTTTAAACTGACTTATCCACCCAATTAAACAAGGACCTACAGTTTAATACAAACTCTGAACTAAAGTACAACTGGTCATTTTTCATATTAACAAGTCATTGGCAGAGGAGAAAGTGTTAAAAGTCAGAAAAAACTAGGATGAAATGGAGACAGAAGCACATGGTGTTGGATTTGCAGTCTGACACTTATCCACTGAGTCGCCAAGAAACACTTCTGCATAAAGTATTTGTACATTATTTACATAACCAAACACTGGCTATATGGGGGAGAATTCTGATTGAGTATAGTCAGAAATTTATTTGAATAATGCTCATATGAGTGCAGCAAACTGACCAGTATGTTCCTTATCACCTAAGCTTTGAAAAGGTACACTACACCCTTGACTACCTCCCTTCGTGCCCTGAGCTGAGGTCCATCATATTCTTCCCCTCCAAAATTATTTTCTGTTTTCTACCATATCCTGCATCAAAATCCCTCATCATGCAACTCCTGCTCGCTGTCCAGTATTCCACTATCCCAACTTTCCACTCTACTCCTCTCCTTCTTCCCGCTATATTCCCTGTCCCACTTCCGCACCCTCTCTTCCTTCCCTCTCTCTGTCCCTACCTTTGCACACCTCACCTCTCCCCTCTCCCTCTATCTGCTCCCCTCCCCTGCCCTGCCCTGCCATGCCATTCCCTGTCCCACATACCCCAAGATTTTAAAATTTTTATGCAGATAGTGGCCTCTTTTCTATGTTGTTAAGGAGCAGATTTAAATGTTTTAGAGGATGGTTAATTTCCCATTTTTAGCGTTCTGTACCTCAGTTGCTAAAAACAGAATCTTGTAGGATCACTTTGTTGTCCATCTGTTAAAACTCCTTTTTCACAAGAATTGTCTAAAATTTGTGTCAAGTACTGTGGTCTACAGTTCTTTGCCAACGTAAAGAAGTTTAAGCTTTTAAGTCAATACAATCAAAGTTACTGTAATTTATGTCACGTATTTTGATATTTGCAAACTCGCACATCAAAACTTGTAGATGAACTGTCTAAATACATAATTCTGTTTGTGCACAACCCTCAGAGCATGAGTCCTACTTACACTACTCCAGTTTTTTTTATATGTATGTAAGTATTCAACCAGCCACTTGTATGTGAGGAAGGATTTTGTTGTTTGTATCTAGTGAACCTTCAATTAATGAAGCAATATTTTACATTAAGCATTTCATAATTTTATTTGACTGCGAAGATTTGTACGTGAGCGTGTAGGATGACATGCTCACAATTACATTTTTTGTCCTTTGTTTTAGTATACTTATCAGTTCTTTTAAATTGAAAATTATTTTAAATGTTTTCAGTAAGGTCACTGATAACCATGACATTGAGTTCATCATCCATCCCCCTTCCATCTCTCCTCCTCACCTTGTCTCTGCCCTTCCCTCCCTCTCAATTATGTCTCCCCTCCCCCTTTCCCTGCCCCCTAATTAATACCTGTCATCCCAGAGTACTACTACTGCTCATAAGTTGGCAGACAGTGGCCCCAAGGCTTGAGAGTGTTTTTTCTTCCTCTTCCCCTGATAGTAAAAAACTGTGTTTTTTATGACAGAAATGTAGTTAGTTTTAGTAGCGTCCCCTTTTTGAACTGCACTCTTCATCCACCATTCCTCTAATGAATAGATTCCATCCTTGTAGTATGGTTTTGAAGTTAGAGGTTGCCAAATCTTGTAAGCACGGTGCCTATCCCAACAACTCCCACTGCTAAATGCTCCATTTTTCTCATAGTCAATAGAAACTTATTACTATGAATTTGTCCTGCATTGGTCCAGAAGACCTGCATATTATTCATCAGTTAGTTTTTTACTCTTTGCAAGGTAATCAATTAGAAAATTATTGCATCTCAGAACCATAACCTTCCTAGCATTTGAAATGTACTTCCCTTTCTTGACTGCAGAGCCATTGGCTTCTGTCCATTGCTTTGATTGCTGTTTTTTTTTTTTTTTGTGGTGTGAGTTGGAGGACCTGCATCTCATTATCTTCAGTGCCAGATTGGCTCGGAGAATCAATGGGAATCTTTTAAAAATATTTCCAAGACATGAGATAGCCATTTTGGCATTTAGGTTTTGTTGACGTTCACCAAAGGCGGCATAATATTTCATGAAAATCTCTCAGCTGATTCATCTTGTGATTTGTACATTATTGTTTTTTTCTTGTATGCCTATGGCATTAGTTATACTCTTTTAATTACTAAAATCCAGTACCATGATTTTATGTTTTCATCTGTATTTGTAGTTGAGGACGTTCTCTGTTGTGAATCATCATAAAGATAAAAACTGCTTCATTTAAATTCACCCACCACTTTCTTAAATGTTTAAAACAGATAAATTTACACTTGTAATAAACCTTCCAAATCATATAAGGTACTTCTTTTCAGTTGATCCAATTGAAAGAAACTATAGGACTTGAAAAATTCATAGAAATGTGACTGTTGGTCAGTATTGTATTTGACCTTCTGCTTATTGCACAACACACACCAACATAACACACTGAAGTTTTCAGTATTTTAAACTAGACTGTATAGAGCATTGATTTATCAATTAGAGGAAACTATAAGTGATGAGTTGTTTTTTTGTGTTTGTGGCTATATGTTACACATAATAAAATAAAACTGTGATTTTGATTTAAAATTCTGGCAGCACTGAAGGCATATGAGTTTTTATCCTGAGGTCATCCTTAAAGAAGATTTTTGAGTATGCATTTTTAAGTGCCTCTAAGAATCTGTTTATCTAAAGAATGAAAAATTTGATACAAATTCCATTTTTAAAATAAGAGCGTTGTCACATTCCTTGCATATATGTCTAAAGATATGTAAAGCAATTCTTTTTGTTGTATGACTGCTAAGTTAATTACCAGTGATAACTGCATGAGCTGCCCGTTGGGAACCTTTTACAAGCTCCCGGCTGACATTTGTTTAATTTACAGGTTACCTAGAAATGTCTGTTTCGGATTCTTTGGCTGACAGCTATGTGATTGATAATCTAACTTTTGCTCACATGTTTGACTGGACTACTCCATTGGTCATGGTGTAGGAAATTCTTTGAGAATGTCAGCCAGTCATACTGGCCAAACGAGAGATTATCAATAACCAAATAGCAGGCATGCACAAAAGAGAAAGCAAACTTGCTATCTTTTGGAATAAGTGGAGCGAGAGTACAAACGATCTCCTTCACTACTAAATTATTTGCATTCTGCCAGAACTTTCCTTGCTAAGATTATCAGTCAAACAGCCATTGTGTGAAACAGATGGCATCAGGCAATATGTCAAGAAATGGCTGAAAAAGTCTTGGTGGCTACAATTGTTTGATGGTCTTTCTTTTGTTTCAACAGTGTGTGTGACCAGCATTATTAGAGATTTACACTCTAACTGATAATGGACTGTTACTGAGCTCATCTCTGATAAATTCATTTGTTTCCTAACAGAACCCTGTGTGTTGTAAATAATTTTCTTGTGATGCCCCATAATTAAAGAAAATTAAATTCGTTGGACAGGGTTTGGATAATCTGATGAGATTCTAAATGAAATTACAAGTTTTGTTGTGCCTGATCTCATGCTTATGTGAAACTATTAAAATGTAAGAATTAGTTTTTAAGTGCTTTAATAGAAGTAGATCACTAGCATGAACCACATACAGAACTTTCTTCCATGTTACCACAAAGTAATTAAAGTGAAGAGCAGATTTTTGCATTGTTATGTTTGGCAGTACAGTGTTTGTTGGGTGTTGACAGCTTTTAGTGTATTGTGGTGTTTTATTTTAGATAAGAAGAATGTTACAAATCCTCCACCAAATGCTCTTTTGGAAATTATTACGCGGTGGATTGCTGAAAATCCTACTCTGTGTGCAGCTGCTTTAAATGCGGCACCAATGGTTGTTACTTCAGTTGGGGCTCATTCAACACCTGTAACACCGTTTGCTGGTCTTTTCAAGTAAGTCATCTCTTTTTTTGTGCTTAAAAGTTTTCACACCATGGAAGTTCCTTTAGTATTGAGCACATTTATTCTTTAAAATAAACGAGATTGCTGCCATGTAGATCATACTTCTAATGCTTAAAGTCAGACAAAATGTCACTTGGAAATATTTTGTGAGCTCATTTTTATTTTTTTAAACTTAAAATATTCTATAAGATTTCATAAACTTAATAATGTACTGAATAAGGTGAAATGTCATGTCTTCATTCTAATTTTACAGATATAAAATTACAGGATATCTATTGAGACAAGACAATTAATATTTTTTACACATGTTGTTGGGAATTTGTGGAAGAGTTATATGTTTTTGGCATGAATGGCTAGTATAGATTTAGTTACATGATCTTCCACCAGGACTGACTTGCCAAATGTTCATTTCCATCTCTTGAAACAGTATACAAATGAGCTGTCATTTCTGATACAGTTTCCATAATTATTCTGAGTTGGTATCCATTTTTTGTCTTCATCTCGGACCTCATAAGCACATAGAGGAGAGTATTTAGAAATACATGGTCTAAAATGCTGATACAGAGTTAGAATATCCATAATTCAGCACAACTTGGGTACTAGAATATACATAATTCAGCACAACTTGGGTACCTGTAGATGCACATCTTCAACAAAAATGTTAATCACTGTATTATAGAGGCTGGGGTTAACATACTGGTGTGGTTCCTGTGGTGCAGAGTAGACTGGGTTGATGCCTATTGGACCATCAAAGACACTAGTGAAACATTATTAACAAAGTAAACTGTTATTGTGCAAAAATACACAGTTGTCTTGACTCTCAGCCACCTGTGGCAGTGGGTTAGGAATGATGTACACCACGCCAGGAACGTGTCAATACTAGTGCAAAGTGTGCCGTTGCGACCTGCAGAGAGGGTGGTGGAAGCATTGATGTCAGTTGCCTGTGGCATCACAGGGCCTCTGACAATGCTGTGTGGGTGATAGGTTCTGCTCCAGCCACAGTTGCTAGTTATTCCAGAAAGTGGGTGACCAAGGCTCACTGATTTTACCATAGACTGCATGCAGGAGAAACACGACTCCTGCCTCTACATGAAGCTGTGCGGAGTCACACTTTGGCCGGCTGACACTTGCAGCATCAAAGTCTGCCCACAGGAACAGAAGTGGACAGTTGCAGTTGCGTGCACCCACGTTGACAGGTAACAGTCAGCTCACTGGACCAACTGGTTAAGCCACCACAAGGCCCACTCTGAAGATGGCGCCCATAGCTCCCCATCAGTCTTGATTCAGTTGGTGGCACTGCAGCTCATGGCAGCTGTTTTCCCGATGAGGGACTTGCTGCTCCATCAAAGATTGTGGATGGCTAGATGAGCAAGGGATAGTCCATCATAGGTTCATCCTCCATGATGGATGGCTGTGAACTGAGTAGATCCCTACACTGAAGCAGGAGTGATAGATGTGCAGGACTGATATGTTTGCTTTGCTACTGTGAGGTGGCAGTGACATCACTTGGCCAGCTGTTCTTGTCTGGTCAGCTCATCTGGCTGCTCTGGTTACAGCTGGAAGGTGTCTCCACACTTCCTGTCAGTGACAGTGACGGCCACATTTTGCAGAGTCAGTGTAGTGAATAGTTACTCTTGCATTTGATTTAAGCTTTCTTACTCCACTCTGTGTAGTTATCATAGTGATGATATGCCTCTCTCCATATTATGTCATTCTGCTGCATCTGGTCAGCTCATCTGGCTGCTCTGGTTACAGCTGAAAGGTGTCTCCACACTTCCTGTCAGTGACAGTGACGGCCACATTTTGCAGAGTCAGTGTAGTGAATAGTTACTCTTGCATTTGATTTAAGCTTTCTTACTCCACTCTGTGTAGTTATCATAGTGATGATATGCCTCTCTCCATATTATGTCATTCTGCTGCATTGGTACCTTGGACACCCAGCTCTTACAGTGCACAGAAATTAAGTCTGACTTGTGACCATATTACATGCTACACCAGCAGTCCTCCCTTGATGGCATTCCCTGTTCTTTGCTTGCCTCTAGCACAACCAGGGGAAGGTTTCAAAATTTTACTCAACTGTGCAAAGCATATTATTCGGTGGTGCATAATTACCCCTTTCTTTCACAAATCCACCTCAGATTTGTCTCAAGGTATCTCCTTAAAAAGCCTTGACAATTATTTACAAATCTAAAGTTTACATTATTCATTGCATTTCCTTTTTTCTAGTGAGGCTCATACCTTGAAGTTCCTTAGCTCAATGCCTGTCTCAGATTCCTCAGGGCTTAGTTCACTGAGCAACATATCCTAGGAGTATTTATTTTTTTCTAAGTCAGTACTTACAGTCTAGAACAATTATTCTCCTGTAACATAGCCCACACACAACCCATTTTACAATCTCTCTCTCTCTCTCCTCACTTAATTTGCAGTCCATTACTCTCACTTAATTTGTAATCCATTACTTTCACTCTCTTTTAATTACTCTTTATTTCTACTGATAAACCCATCAACTTCTCTGTTTCCCCACCTAGACAAGACACCATTAAATCATGACACAGAAAGACATCTTGATGTTGAAAGACATTGTGATTCAGAAAGAAAAAGTAGCATCAGCTCCCTGTGATGTCTCAGGGCCACTGGGCACTCTGTGCGGGTATCATCGTCCATTCTGGCCACAGCTGTTACCAGCTCCAGATAGTAGGTGACCAGGACATACCTGATCATACTATAAGCTGCATGCAGGAGAAGCACTTCCAGCTCTCTATGAAGTGCATGGGGTTGTGCAGAGTCATGCTGTGTCCAGCCACCAGGAACACAGCTATGATATTTCATGTTTTCTCAGTGTTGATTGATTAATAATGAGCTTCTGGATGTTCAGCTGAATTGTTGTTTCCATTTTCTGCACAATATTTTGACAACCAACCCAGCAGTCTTCTTCAGGTGCTGCAAGTTTTGTTGTTGTGTGTAGACTCTGACTACTTCAACCAGACTGTGAGCTATTTTTGGTCTCAAACTGCTGTTTATCGCTAAGTTTGATTCCCAATGTCCTCTGCACTCCTTGATGCTCTTAGAGAGCACACATTGACATTCTGTGAAATGCAAATTTCCGTAGCATTTTCTAATCTGATGGACATGATGGCCGGCAAGATTTTAATAAATTGAGAGCCAGATCCTAAGAGTTATTTAAATTGAAACCTCTATCCCTGTTTATTAGGTTTTCTTTTCTTCTTTATTTCGATACACTCTTTAACCCTTTTGCTGATTTGGGCATGTATACATATCCTACCACGCTGTTCTCCAGGTGCTGTGAATGTGGGTAGGTACACCACTTGGGTTTTCCTATGGTGGTATGTCAGTGTGCATCTTGAGCCACTGACCGCTCACTACTGCAGCTGAGTTACTTCCATACCTTGGTGAATAAAAAAGTTATTAATATTATTTATTATACAACACATATGCCTCCTTACATGCTATCATTTACAAAAAACGTCGTTCTGACATGTTAAATTGTTTGTGAGATGTGACAATTGTTGTGACCACATGATTCGCGATGCACAGTGACATGAAAGGGCACATCACATACAGGCGTCCTTTGGATGTAAAACGAAATAATGTAAGAACAAAACAAGATACCCTGCTTTCAATTTTAAATAAAATTTCAATATCTTATCGACATTCCATTCACTGCAATGTATCAGCTAAAATCAATCCATTTTATACAATATGTTTTTACAACTGTAGAATCTTTAAAATTTTGCACAGTGTTTAACTTAACCTGACACAGCACAGTAACTATGGGCATATAACAAAAACAGGGTGTATATGTTCTGGGACTACCAGTAAATCTGGGGAAAAACTGGGAATTTTGTCATCCTCAAGAAAATCGGGGAAAAACCCAGGAATTTTTTAGAATGCCAGGAATTTTTCATTGTTTCAGTTTTCGGTTAAATTTTTGTGTAATAAGAACTGATACTCTAACAAAGAATTTTACATTAGCCTGCTAGTGCAGCAATAAAATGTAGACGAGATAAAAACACCAAAATTAAAAGTTAAATTGCAAAGAAATGTGTGATTTACAACAACAAATCACTGTGCACTCATAAGCATCTACCAACAGCTAAATGTGTCGAATGCTTTAGGAGGAAAACTATTCAGTGCCTTGTAATAATTAACTGCCTTTAATGAGCATGATCTCATAACCGTTTTACTTTAGTTTCATTTAATCAGTTGCCAGCAGGCTCATGTGCGTGCGCAGAGCTGAAGTCGCATATAAGCAGTGCCTTCTCCTGCTTGTGGCTTCTTGAAGTGTGGCTCTTGGCTGTATAAGCAGTAGCAGTAGCAGCCAGATGCTAGCCGGGGGGGGGGGGGGGGGGGGGGGGGGGGGAATTGTCATGCCCAAGCTGCCAGATTCGTGCACGTGCAGAGCAGTCTGTGTTGTAGTGGGGGAGGGGAGGGGTTAGTCTCTGCCTGACCTATGTTTATGTTTTGTGATTTTGTTTATAGCTCTCACATCAAATGAAAACAAAACAGATTTCTGTGGCTAGGAGTTGCTGGGTGAATTAAAACACATTCACATACAGAAGGCTAAAATATGTATTAGTTTCAGGTTTTTGTTTTATTTTATTTCCACATTATTGGCAATCAAGCATTAATTGTCATGCAGAACAGTGAAGTTATTTTTGTTGATTTTCTAAAGAAATTTGGCTTTCATTAATCTTTTCCACGGAGCCAGCCAATTTATTTGAAACACGGTGTTTCATTTCACACTGTTGTCTAGTTTCAACTCTTCACTGAATCTCAAGTGCATGCTTTCATCTTGTGGCATATGTGGCATAATGCAATAATAAAGAACCAAAAGTGAGATAATACAGTACTTGTACTCAAAGAAAATTAGCATCCTGCAAACCACATTGAAAGTCTTAATACCAGGTAGGGACCTACCTTAGTGTGAACCTGGACATATGAAAGTGCACTTTAAGCTGAATTATGCATTTTAGGGTGGTTTACGAAATTCTTTTATGACATAATGTAAGATCACTTGAAGATGACTAAGCAGGCAAATTTGGTCAGTAGTATTGAATAAAATTTTTTGTTTCAAATATATTGACAGCTTTAGCAGAACTTTACAAGTCTGCCTTCTGTGAAACACAATGTTTTTTGATCACAAGACATGTTTCCACATTTGTCTGGTACCTCCTCTCGGGTTGACTTTATTTCTTAATTTGTGTTGTTTACATCTTAGATTTGTAGAACGCCATTCTTCAGCAATTTATTGACTGTCAGCACACTGTATTTTATCATTGTAACTCCCCACAAGCCTTTATATTTACTCCTGGAGTAGAATATAAACTGCTAGTTACACAGTTTCTTTTCCTGACAGTTAACATTGTTAATTTTTTGTACCATTTGAAAAAGTCCTGAAAAGCTTGTCCTTAGTTCTGACACACATAAACATCTGTTTTTATTTTTGCAATGAATTTATGTTCCTTCTTAATACCTTTTTGCAGTGCAGTGTGGATGTAAACCTGTTTGTAAATGCTGTGGAGCAGTAATGCTGAGTACGAATTTTAAAAAAAATTGTTAAAGTCACCAGATCGCATTATATTAGGGAACTTTGAGTTGCAGACTGTAGTCTTGAAATGAATATTATCCCAAGGACTGCTTTCTGATTTTGCATTCCTTTTGTGGATGGAATATGATAAAACAATTGCCGTCCCCAAGTACCACAATTCCATATGTCCCCACCAAACAACATGCATCAGTGCTGCACATGGTCATGTGATGCACAGAATTCCGAAACGAAATGCAATGAAAGGTGTATGAGCAGAGCAGACACCAGCAAGGGCTTCCTACGTCATCATATCTGCACATGCTCAGTAATGCCTATTTTCTGGGGCTCTCTGTCAACTGTTCAGCAGAAACTATTTCTAACAGGTTGCAGGAAGTTATTTGAATGATGGTTTGAGAAGTGTTACTTTCAAAGTTAATTTCCTTTTACACAAGATGAATTATGTTATGTGTATGAATGTGTGATGAATTTCTTAAATCACAGAGCATTTGACTCTCACTCAAAACTTAAGACTTAGCGAACAAGCCACTTAAAAAAATTTTGAGTTCAGAAGACCAGCCATTTATGTCATTATTTAAAATTTTACTGGCACATTTCTGTTTAATGTATTTTAAATTTTTTTCACGTAGTAGTTCTCTTAAAAACGGATGGTAAGCATTTCATAATAGCTAGCAAGTTTGCATCGACAGAACTGGTACCATTGTATCTGACCGTCTGTTGGATATAATACCCAATAAATCGAGTTCAAAATGAGATATCATTCTGCTCTCAATTTTAAGTAAAATTACGGTATGTTATCTACATTTCATTTGCTTCAATGTATCAGCTAAAATCAACCACACGCAAAGTTTACACTATACGTTTTTACCTCTGTGAACTCTAAAATTTTGTGCAATGTTTTACTTAATTTGATACAGCACAGTAAGTATGATGGATAATGAAAAGAAATTCAGTTCTTTATTGAGTAAAGATATCAGACTATAGGATGAGCAAATTAAATGTTTTCATTTAACAGTTTTTGACAAATTGTATGGTAAGCATTTCGTATTGGGCAGAATGCTGTCTCTGCACAGGCACCAGCATTTGGCGAGCAGTACAGCCAGGACAAAATCCACCTCCACACAGAATGCAGAGAACATGTGTGTAGCCATGAAAGTATTAATTATACTGTCCCAGAAACTTGGCATTTGCACCACAATACTGGTCTCATAATTATGATTATATTCGAGCCAGTGCATGGCAACAGCTGATTTGCTTGGTTTTTTTAGTTGGGTGTGTCACTGATGTTCCTTTCATCTCTTCTCGACTGTTCTCATAATCTGCCCAACATAAGACATGCCACATTTACATGGAAAATGATACACATCCAGCTTTTGGTGATCTAGATTGTCTTTAACATTGCAAAGCTTACTTTTTATCTTAGTTGAAGGGAGCAAGATATACTGGATGCTGTGTTTTCATAGGAGTCTATAGATCTCTCTGGATATTTGGTCAGCATAAGGTAGGTAGACAATTTTTGGATGCCCTTCCTCAGTCTGTATCAACCGCTTTCTCAGGTATTCTTGATTTTGATTGCATCACCCTTTCAATTTGATGCTCTGAGTCCCCACTCCTTCGGAACACCAGTCATAGGTGTTGGAAATCTCTGGTGAGGCACTCCTTATCTGAAAGTGTTTGGACTCTATGGACTGGAGTCTTAAGCACCGAATTTATAACTGGTGGCAATGACTAGAGGCATGGAAGTAGATGTCAGTGTGCGTAGGTTTTCTGTAGATACTGTGACTCGGGGATCCATCTGGTCTCTAACCCATCAAGGAAAGGTAGTAGGCTTTATTTTTCAAATTCCATTATGAGTTCAATATTGCAATGGTAGAGTTTAAATGTTCCAGGAACTCTTGAAGCTTTGCACACCATATGGCTGTACCATGAATGTTTCGTCCACATACTAATAGAAACATGGGTTTCATCTACCAATAGAAATGTGGGTTTCAACTTGGCATATTCTAGTGTGTTTGCCTCAAAGTGTTCCGCATATAGGTTCATCATGAGGCGATAATGGACTACACATCACCAAGCCATCAGTTTGCTAGTAATACTTTCTGTCAAACAGAAAATAAGTTGATGTCAAAACACACTAAAAAGTTCTATCAAACAATCTTGGAACTTCTCTGCTATGAGTTCCAGGGAATCGGAAAGCGGAACTCTTGTAGACAGGTAGAATACGTCGACACTGGTCATCATAACCTTATCCTGGAACTACAGTTGACTAAGGCAATGTACAAAGTTGGCAGAGTTGTGAATTTGGTGTTTGCACTTCCCCACATATTCGCTGTGAATGCATTTCAGGCGTTTTGCCAGCTGGTAAGTAGATGCGCCAGTATTATTGTTTGTTATAGAGCTGTTCTTTCTCTGTGTGCCGTAGAAAGGCCATATAGTAGCCATGATAGCAGTGCTGCTTGTGTTTGAAGACCCTTAATGATTCTAGGTGGCAAGCCTGACTCATTGAGAAGAGTCCTCATCTTCCTCTCAATTTTATTCATAAGACCAACAGCTATCTCTCTGTATGAAGTGTCATTCAAAAGATTGAATATCTTCTTATTGCAGTCCACATGTGACATTAAGACTGTAACGTTGCTGTTGTTAGCTGGCAGAATTCCAGTTTCCTTGTTCTCCTACAGATTTTTCAGTGCTACTCATTCTCCCTCGAAGATGTTTGATCTCAGTGTAGGTGCATTGGTAAGTGCTCTGCAGGTTTTGTGGTGAACACCTGCTACTTATGGTGGGAGAGAACCTGCAACATGCTCCACAGAGCTGATGTAATCTGCCGCTGGTAGCCTTTTAGGTGTGGGTGTGAAATGGTGGATACCCGCAAACTGAGTAGATCTCTCCACTGGAACAGGAGTAATATGTAATATTTATGCAAGGTTGTCCCATATGCTTTGCTACTGTTAGGCAGCAATGATGTCAACTGGCTTGGTATTCTTGTCTGGTCAGCTCATGTGGTCACCGCAGTTGCAACTGAAAGGTGCCTTAAACTCCACCTGTCAGGGTGGTGGTGCATTTTACAGAGTCAGTGTGTTGAATGGTTACTGTTGCATTTGACTTAAGCTTTCTTACTCCACTGTGGTTGTCTTCACAATGACAGTATCCCTCTTTCCCTGTGATGTTATTCTACAGCAGTGGTGCTTTGGGCACCCAGTTCTTAAAGTGTGTAGCAATTAAATCTGTCTTGTGGCCATATTACTTATAACATCTATGGTCCTTCCTTGATGGCAATTCACCTGGCATCCTGATGTGCTTTGCTCATCTCTTATTCTACTAGAGAGGACTTCAAAATTTTACTCAACTGTGCTAAGCATATTATTCTGTGGAATGTTAGTATGGAACAGATGTTTTCTATATTATTTAATGAAATCATTAATACACTGTATCACCTTGTGCAAAATTACTAAACTTTAACTGAAACATGAAAAAGCACTGTTAGCACAATAATATTTAAATATTGTACAAATTTGGTATGTGTTGCCACGAATATGTATGTTTAGCATATTTCTAGAATGCCTAGAGAAATTTCAACGTAACTTCGCTCATACATGGCATAATCAGTAAGCTTGCATTTAGTGAAACTGTTTTCAAGATAACAGCTGAATCTTCGTTGTTGTATCCATTTCTGTATTGTTGTAATACTAGAGAGAAGTTACTACTCTGCCAAAACTGCTCATAGCAACAAAGAAAAGAATTGTAATTCTCTAGCATGTTCATACATTAAGAATACTGTTTCATATGGTAGGGTTCAAATGATAGAGATGTGCTAGCAACAAAAAGTACAGGGTTGTTATAATTAAACTTCCTCTGCTTGAGCCAATGTAGATGGAAGACTATTTACCATATGGGTACCCAACCTTAAAGGAATGATGTTCACAATGTGAGCAGCAGGATTTGTGTTGTTAGTAGTGTTCGTGCCATGAGTCGCAGTTAGACACCAGTACTGGCATGTGTAGTAACTAGCCAAGCTTTCGGAGCCAGTGGCTCAGAATGGTTGAAGAGGGAGGAAGAGGGGTGAAGGAAAAGGGGTAGTGCTAGGAAAAGGGGTATATCTTGGAAAAATCACCCAGAACTGCGGGTCCGGGAGACTTACAGCATGGGATGAGAAGAAAAGACTGATTCATTGTTATATGCTTGTAAAAATATATTTAGTATCTCACTTACTATTCTGTGCTACTGTGTGTCAAATTAGACATCATAATCAGTGCACCAATCATGTGATGTGCATTCTTCACAACAGCGTAGAGTATTTTGGAGTTTCTGAAAGTAATAAAGAGGATGTGAAAATGGTAATTGAAAAGCAGATAACGAGCGGAAGATCATATCTTACACCATATAAAACAGATACAGTCAGACTATGGGAAAATTTTACTATTGAAGCAAAACTGGCAATTTTACGTTCAAATTACCATTGAAAGCTATAACAATACCTTTATATAAGTGAATATGTCAATAATAATTCATGTTGTTATAATTAATTCAGTGAAAATGTAACCACAAGTATCTCTGTTTATAAAATATTTTTATTCTGCGGGACTGTTTTCCACTGTTCACCCAAATCTGAAATGTGCCACACTGTTTTGTACGTGTTTTCAAGGTGGTATAGCCTTTTTGAATGACTTAATCAGAGACATTTTCATGATATAGGTAGTAATTTTTGAATAGCAGAAGTAAATGACAGTTGTAGTAACCATTCTTAAGAAAGAAAAGCATAGCAATTAAATAATAAAGAACTATAGTCTGAAATGTCATATCTATCTGTTGGAAATTTGGGATCTTAGAAATTGCAACCAATGATGATCCAAGTCTTCTTGCCTTGTCGGGATGTGGTTTGGGACTTGAACTAAAAACCTTATAATTTTAATGGATAAATATGCAATGATAGCTTAATATCCATAAATTTATGTAATAAAATGCTGCCAACCGCTTACTAAATATTAAAAAAATTTGGGAGAATGTAATTTAAGTGATTGACTGGTTGTAGTGTTCATAAAGTGTAAATTTCAGTGGTACTTGTGATGATGATTAGCTTTGCTGCCAACATATAGCACATGTCTGGTTGTTCTAGCACAAACTCTTAATCTGTAGTTGTATATCTATTCTGAATATTTCAGTTATAGGGTTTTTGTACCTAAATATTAATTTATCATTGTCCTACATTTTGTGCAGTTACCTCGGGGGTGAAATTTGCATCTTACATAATCATGCACTCTCTGTCACTGTACCATCATCCAGTGACGAGGGTCATGTGCCCATTTCACATGTAGTTGCTGATGTCATGGTGTTAACATTGGCACATGCATGAGTCATCGGTTGTGGAGGACCCTCATTAGGTGTGTTTAGTGCACTGTGTGTTCAGACACACTTGTACTCTGGCTAGCATTAAAGTCTGATGTTAGTCACACCACAGTTTGTCGCCTGCCCTGCCTTATCAGTCTGCCCAGCCTATGACGTGATATCTAATGAGGAGTAGCCGCCCAGCACCATGACGACGTCTGGACCTGGTTTCACCTTGGTTTCACACACTTGTTGCAGACGCTCACCGCAGCACTCCTTGAACACCCAAGTTGTTCAGTTTCTGAAATGCTTGGGCCAAGCCTCCGGACCATCACAATCTGCCCTTGGTCAAACTAAGATAGATCGTGCATCTTCCCCATTCTGCACACAGACAGCACACTTACTGATACTGCACACACAGTGCATGTGCTGATAACAGTCATTTCTCGCCAGGTGACACTGCTATTGCCTGGACGGGTTTATATCGGTAGTAGGCGATAATTTTCTGGCTGATCATTGTAAATGTAGATAGAAAATATTTCTTGTGGTTGAAATTTTAAGAATGTTGCTTGCTTGCAAGCAGAAGGTTTGTTGTGTTTAAATGACTTTTAAAATCCACAGGTGGTGTATTTTGGCTCCAGTCCTAGGGTGGGAGGAAGACAGTACTCATCAATATTGGCGGCTACAGTTGGCCCTCCTGGAAAGTACATTGGAGCAGCCTTGTGAGGGTGCAGTGTCAGCAAGACATTTGGGCCAAATGCTGATAACACCACTGCTTTCTGCTTCATGCCACAGTAGGAACAGGAAATGTCAACAACTAGCTCTTGATAGGTTAGCGCAGGCAATCCAGGTCCTAATGGCACAAAATGCAATTGTGGGAAACACACGTGAGTTAATTTTTCCTTTTTATGACTGTGATTTTTGTATTTTATCATATTAAAGTTATATTAATCAGTAATTACAAATAGTTAGTTGAGGTTTTAAATATATGGAAGTTTTTTTCGTGCATTTTCATCGAGAAAAAAGTGTTTAGTTTTATGCTGTCCATGTACAGGATTTGTTTCTGACAAAGAAGTGTGCTGGCAAGTGAATTTGCTTTAACTAGTAATGTCTTTTTTTTTTTTTTTTTTTTTTTTTTTTTTTTTTTTTTTTTTTTTAGTAAGATTTAATTTTCTCGTGTTCCTGAAGGAAAACTTTTAAATTAAAATAACAAAAACCATCACATCATATAGCAAAGAGCGAAACATCTGGCAGTTAAAAACAAAAATAATAGCTAAATTAAAAGCTCCATGTAATGTGAACTCTCTTTACATATTACAAATACCTCTTACTGGCAATTATTGCAGTACCTCGTTGTTCATGCTGGATCATCATCTTATCCCTCACTCATCATCTTTGTATTTTTCATTGAATAGAAAGTCTGTTGCCATGAACAGTTCTTCATCATCTGTGAGCTGTTGGATGCTTATTTTCACAATTCAGTCTTTGAAGTGGACCAGTATTGTTCTCACCATGTTGGGCCCAGTATTGTAATGGAAAGGCACCTGCCAGGAAACTGAGAGGTCACAAGACCGAATCTTGGTCAGTGGATTTCTAACTTTTTGTTTTAACCTAGCCTTTACACTTAGTGATGTGACAAACTGCTAGAAACATGTGATTCCACATGAAACCATAGGTCCCCTTTCCATGTTTGGGTAACTGGGATATGTTAGGAACATGCAAGTCGCTGAAGGGCGTCCAATGAAAAGACTTGCAGCAGGTCATTGAGCCATATGAAATTATTATTATTATTATTATTATTATTATCTTTCCTTTCTCAGACCTTAGGTCTGGTTCGGAATGAAAGTGACGCGGACCTTGATCAAGCGTCACTTCCTTTTAACTGTACGGTATATGTTACATTGCGTTTAAGAACTTTCGGGTAATTGAACATGTATCAATAATTACGGATTTCTGAAGTTGTATATATAAGTTTGGATGTAGCTGTATTGCATTGATGTACTGGTGGATATTGCGTGGTATGACTCCTGTAGTTGAAAGTATAATTGGTATAATGTCAACTTTATCCTGATGCCACATGTCCTTGACTTCCTCAGCCAGTTGGATGTATTTTTCAATTTTTTCTCCTGTTTTCTTCTGTATATTTGCTGTATTGGGTATGGATATTTCAATTAGTTGTGTTAATTTCTTCTTTTTATTGGTGAGTATGATGTCAGGTTTGTTATGTGGTGTTGTTTTATCTGTTATAATGGTTCTGTTCCAGTATAATTTGTATTCATCATTCTCCAGTACATTTTGTGGTGCATACTTGTATGTGGGAACGTGTTGTTTTATTAGTTTATGTTGTATGGCAAGTTGTTGATGTATTATTTTTGCTACATTGTCATGTCTTCTGGGGTATTCTGTATTTGCTAGTATTGTACATCCGCTTGTGATGTGATCTACTGTTTCTATTTGTTGTTTGCAAAGTCTGCATTTATCTGTTGTGGTATTGGGATCTTTAATAATATGCTTGCTGTAATATCTGGTGTTTATTGTTTGATCCTGTATTGCAATCATGAATCCTTCCGTCTCACTGTATATATTGCCTCTTCTTAGCCATGTGTTGGATGCGTCTTGATCGATGTGTGGCTGTGTTAGATGATACGGGTGCTTGCCATGTAGTGTTTTCTTTTTCCAATTTACTTTCTTTGTATCTGTTGATGTTATGTGATCTAAAGGGTTGTAGAGGTGGTTATGAAATTGTAGTGGTGTAGCCGATGTATTTATGTGGGTGATTGCTTTGTGTATTTTGCTAGTTTCTGCTCATTCTAGAAAGAATTTTCTTAAATTGTCTATCTGTCCATAATGTAGGTTTTTTATGTCGATAAATCCCCTTCCTCCTTCCGTTCTGCTTAATGTGAATCTTTCTGTTGCTGAATGTATGTGATGTATTCTATATTTGTGGCATTGTGATCGTGTAAGTGTATTGAGTGCTTCTAGGTCTGTGTTACTCCATTTCACTACTCCAAATGAGTAGGTCAATATTGGTATGGCGTAAGTATTTACAGCTTTTGTCTTGTTTCTTGCTGTCAATTCTGTTTTCAGTATTTTTGTTAGTCTTTGTCTATATTTTTCTTTTAGTTCTTCTTTAATATTTGTATTATGTATTCCTATTTTTTGTCTGTATCCTAGATATTTATAGGCATCTGTTTTTTCCATCGCTTCTATGCAGTCGCTGTGGTTATCTAGTATGTAATCTTCTTGTTTAGTGTGTTTTCCCTTGACTATGCTATTTTTCTTACATTTGTCTGTTCCAAAAGCCATATTTATATCATTGCTGAATACTTCTGTTATCTTTAGTAATTGGTTGAGTTGTTGATTTGTTGCTGCCAGTAGTTTTAGATCATCCATGTATAGCAAATGTGTGATTTTGTGTGGGTATGTTCCAGTAATATTGTATCCATAATTTGTATTATTTAGCATGTTGTATAGTGGGTTCAGGGCAAGGCAGAACCAGATAGGACTTAATGAGTCTCCTTGGTATATTCCACGCTTAATCTGTATTGGCTGTGATGTGATATTATTTGAATTTGTTTGGATATTAAGTGTGGTTTTCCAATTTTTCATTACTATGTTTAGGAACTGTATCAATTTAGGATCTACTTTGTATATTTCCAATATTTGTAGTAACCATGAGTGGGGTACACTATCAAAAGCTTTTTGGTAATCAATGTATGCATAGTGTAGTGACCTTTGTTTAGTTTTAGCTTGATATGTCACCTCTGTATCTATTATCAGTTGCTCTTTACATCCTCGTGCTCCTTTGCAACAGCCTTTTTGTTCTTCATTGATAATTTTGTTCTGTGTTGTATGTGTCATTAATTTCTGTGTAATGACTGAAGTTAATATTTTGTATATTGTTGGTAGGCATGTTATGGGGCGATATTTTGCTGGGTTTGCTGTGTCTGCTTGATCTTTAGGTTTCAGATAGGTTATTCCATGTGCAAGTGTATCAGGGAATGTGTATGGGTCTGCAATGTAACTGTTAAATAATTTAGTTAGATGTGCATGTGTTGAGGTGAACTTCTTTAGCCAGAAATTTGCTATTTTATCTTTTCCAGGGGCTTTCCAATCGTGAGTAGAATTAATTGCTTGGGTGACTTCATGTTGCAAAATTATCACTTCAGGCATTTGTGGTATCATCTTGTATGTGTCTGTTTCTGCTTGTATCCACTGTGCATGTCTGTTATGTTGTACCGGGTTTGACCATATGTTGCTCCAGAAGTGTTCCATGTCTGTTATGTTTGGTGGATTGTCTATTTTAATGTGTGTGTTATCTATTGTCTGGTAAAATTTCTTTTGGTTTGTATTGAATGTTTGGTTTTGTTTCCTTCTATTTTCACTTTTTTTGTATCTTCTAAGTCGTTTGGCCCAGGCTTGTAATTTCTGCTTCTTTTTGTCCAACTGCTCTATTGCTTCTTGTTGTGAGATTTTACCTAACCTTTTTCCTTTTTTGTCTGATATTTCATTTCTTATAAATTGTGTTAGCTGTCCGATGTCTTTTCTCAGTTTTTCTATTCTGATCTGTAGCCTGTGTTGCCATGCTGGTGTTGTGGGTTTCTTCTGTGTGTTGGTTCGTTCTGATCTCTGTCTAGTGTGTATATTTAGTGTAGTGAGTGCTCCTACATAAACCAGTAATTGTAACTCTTCCATAGTTGTGTATTCATTTATTTTGTTGTGTATGATTGTGTTGATAGTTTTTATTGTTGTTTCGACTTGTGGGCTATTTGGTGGTCTATGCAAGAATTATTATTATTATTATTATTATTATTATTATTATTATTATTATTGCCATCATCATCATCGTATCATCTTTTGCTACATCTGTCATAGTTTTCCATTACTGTATGTAATTTAATTTGCTACGAAGTATCAAAAGAATAGCAAATAAATCCTATAAAGGTTATCGTTTTTATTTGGATCATTACCAGTCTCATAATATTTGTCAAAATGGGATATAGACACTACATGAAAGGACAAAAATTCAGTTATGAGAAATGCTGTTAGATATTGAATTATAATCTGAAGCGACTTTGGACATTGTCTAACACAAATGTGTCTACTGATCAAAACTTTTAGTTCTTCACATATAGTCTGTAGGTGATCATTTATCGTGAAACCCTTTCTAAGACAACCTTTCGTAAATATAGACTACCATTTGGTAGATTTTTCTGAATGATACATTCTTCCATACTGGCTGTCATTGGTTGGATTAAAATGTACCTTAATTTTGTATTTACTGCTGCACATTTTTATCTGTTGACTCATTTTCAAATGATTGTAAGCTGAATCCACCAAAGGATCAAGCACTGATTATTTCATTTCTTAGAAGTATGGTACAGCTTTGAGAATACGATTCAGTGTTACATTTGGCAAATCAAACAGAAATATCTGCCACAGAATGTAGTGATACATCTTCTGTTTTCTGACATATGATTCCCCTAGAGACCATTAGGCATTGTGTTGCTGGACTGCTATAAATGCATTTAATGGTGTAGCATTTAAATAACAATCTTTCTGATATTTCTTGACATTCATTACCATTAATTTTGTGTGTCACTAGATAATGTAAAGATTACAAAATAAAATTATTGAAGCTGTTGTTTTCTTTCTTTACAGAAGAACTTCTCTCACAACTTGAATTATTGCCAGAAAATAGGCTCCTTAGTCTTGTCATCAAGAAACATAAAGTGATAACAATAGTGTAAACACAGCTAAGATGAACAAACTGAGCATTTGATCAACTGGTGTGTCATAACAGCGAAATAGTGTGCAAAAATAATAGCAAGTGGCTGTACAGGAATCGTTAGAATACAGTTCATTGCCATTGTGGAAGTCTTACCAAAGTTCCTCTCGTGCATTATATTTTCCATATTTTGCTGTTTTACTGAAGTAACTGCAGAGTCTTATATCGTGTTGTCATTGTCAATTTTGTTTTGAGTCATAAGCTCAAAATTTGTATCTCATTATTTTGTTATGTAAAATATACATTTACTAAATTGTTATAATTTGCTTCTTTTGGATTATGCATTATACAGTGACCGGCAGCTTTTATAAAGATTTTAGTTTAGCTTTACTCAATTTAATTACTGAAACAACAAAAGTTCTGCATGCTGGACATAATAAGATAACATGATCTTGGAAAAACTCGTGATGAGTCACCCAAGAGTGCCCATATGATAGTTTGTGGTGGTGGTGGTTGTGGTGGGGGGGCAAACTGTGGGTATGAAGTATTTTTAATATTTTGGAAGATGAAAGGTGTCTTGTAAGTAGCCATACTATAGTTCCAGTTACAGCCCTGTTAAAAACTTCCATAATACTGTCTGTTAAATTATTACTATTTATTTTTTAAAGAAAAACACCTGACTGCTCTATATTTCTTCCTTTCTCCTTATCCTTAGACCGAGCAAGGTGGCGCAGTGGTTAGCACACTGGACTCGCATTCGGGAGGACGACGGTTCAATCCCGTCTCCGGCCATCCTGATTTAGGTTTTCCGTGATTTCCCTAAATCGTTTCAGACAAATGCCGGGATGGTTCCTTTGAAAGGGCACGGCCGATTTCCTTCCCAATCCTTCCCTAACCCGAGCTTGCGCTCCGTCTCTAATGACCTCGTTGTCGACGGGACGTTAAACACTAACCACCACCACCACCTTATCCTTAGTTATGGGCACTCCTGTGGTCCACAAACCATGGGATGAATGTAGACTACCATTCACTACAAGGAAGAGTGGTCATTAAACATGTGTAAAAGAAATTGAGCTTCGCAAGTCATCTTTCAAATTTCCAATCTTCTTATCCACATATAGGTATGCTGCTGCTCTCACCTCACATTTCTCTCTGCTTATTACTATAGTTATCCATTCACTGTCAGCTTCAAATCAATATGGCTTCCAAACACAGAATTTTTTGACCAGCTAAATTATGATGTGTTATATGTGGTTAGGAGGGGGGGGGGGGGGGGGGGGGGAGCACAATGAAGAAAGATTGATGAAGAAGAGAGAACTAGACACTATAAAGATTTCGCAGCCACACAAAATATGGAGCAGTTGACACAAGTTAAGGTGTGCAGTAGAGTGTTGACTGAGCAATGAGAAAATAATCATTATCAGTCTCTTTCTCTGTGATAATGTACCTTCTCTGAATTCATATGTTATTTACAAATCAAGGAATAAAGTTACAAGATGAGAGTTTCAGTAGGATCTGGATAAGGTAAAACCACTATGCTATCACTCTGTCGCAGAGTGGTCAGCATTTTCAACTGCCTTGCAGAGGACCCAGGTTAAATTCTCTGCACTGCCAGGGCTTTTTCTTTCATGAAAGGGCTGGACTGGGATCCACTCACCCTCAAGATGCCAGTTGAGGAGATACGTGAATGAAAACTTGTGACTCCAAGCCAACAATCTCTGGGAGAAGTGTGTGTGTCCACTCCTTACCGCATCAAAATGACTCCATACGTCTGAGGATGACATGGAAACTGGTCGGCATTGTGCAGTCCTGTAGGCCTGATCTGCAGAGTTTAGTTACCTTTTTTTTTAACCACTGTTCTATCAAACAGTTCTTATACACATTGGAATCCACAACCTAAAACACACAAGGCTTCACCTAGCAGATAGATAGAGGTATATTGCTTGCACATCAGCATGTGAAGAAAAGGACTATACGAGGGTGTTTGAAAAGTCCGGGCAAAGTCCAAGAAGTGGCGCCACCAGCACATATCAAGGACATGTTTAGTTAGTAGCATCTTTGGAAAGGACGCACACCAAGTTTCAGCCATATTAGTCTATTTCTTTGTGTTTGGCATTCATGTGACTCAAGGAAGTAGAGTTATTGTCAAAAAATGGACGAAAAAGAATTTCGTTTGGTGATTAAACATTACTTTATGTAAGGCGAAAAACCTCAGGAGACTAAAGAGAAGCTTGATAAATGTTACGGTGACTCTGCACCTTCGTTAGAACACTTTATAAGTGGTTTCAAAACTTTCAGAGTGGCCATATGGGTACAGGTGATGCTGAACGTTCTGGACGCCCTGTGGCGGTTACGACTCCAGAAATCATTGATAAAATCCATGATATGGTGATGGATGACAGAAGAGTTAAGGTGCGTGAGATTGCTAGTGCTGTGGGCATCTCGAATGAATGGGTACATAATATTTTGCATAAACCTTTGGACATGAGAAAACTATCGGCAAGACGGGTTCTGCAGTTGCTCATGCTTGACCAAAAACGGAATTGTGTGAAGGGTTGCAATGATGGTTAGCAGCTGTTCAGGAAGAAATCCGCAGGACTTTAAGTGTCGTTTTGTCACTGTGGATGAAACATGGATACATTATTATACTCCTGAGACCTAAGAACAGTCTAAACAATGGGTTACCAAGGGAGAATCTGCACCAATAAAGGCAAAGACCATTCCTTCAGCAGTAAAGGTTATGGCGACTGTCTTTCGGGATTCACAAGGGATAATCCTCATCGACTCTCTGGAAAGGGTAAAACTATTACAGGTGCATATTATTCACCCTTATTGGACCGTTTGAAAACCTAGCTGCAAGAAAAACGCCGACGATTGGACCGCAAAAAAATCCTTTTCCATCACGACAGTGCACCAGCACACACCTAAGCAGTTGTGGTCGCAAAATTAATGGAAATAGGGTTCCAGCTCGTTTCACATCCCCCCTATTTCCAGACTTGGCTCCCTCGGACTACTATTTGCCCTACATTTGAAGAAATGGCTGATGAGATAAAGACTTTATTCAAATGAGGAGGTGATTGCAGCAACTAATAGCTGTTTTGCAGACTTGGACAATTCCTATTATTCGGAAGGGATCAACAAATTAGAACAGCATTGGACGAAGTCTAAAAGGAGACTGTGTCGAAAAATAAAAAAGGTTTACCCCAAACACGTAAGTAGTTTTTATTTTTGCACGGACTTTTCAAATGCCCCTCGTATAACTCCTAGAAAATTGAAAAATCACAGATCCCCAAGTACAGGGGGTGGTGTAGGCAACATTACAGTGCTGCAGTTGTTTGGATCCAATATGTAGTTGTGAACATATTGCCATTTAGTTACCATGTAGCACTGGAATGGTGTGGAATGTGCTATTGCTTTGAGAGTGTTTATAAGCAGGTTGTTAGTGTGGCTGCAGCACAAAGGGTATTTTGACAGCATTACCAGCTAGAACATCTTGGATGTGTCCCATCTGCTCATGAGATTACAATGTGGATGGGTAACTTTGAAGAAACTGGTTCAGCCTTGTAAAAGAAGCCTCTAGATGACATTCGAATGGTATATATTGCAGAGAACATTCAGTTGTTAGAATTTCTGCAAGAGGAAACCTTGCCATTCCCTTTGACAGCAGGCACATGCAGTAGAGATTGGGCAATGAAATATACAGAGAATATGGTACAAATTTAAGTTCCACCCCTATAAATTGCAGGTTGTACAGCAATTAAATCCACAAGATCCTGTGTCACATAGGGAATATAGGTAACGTGTGTTCATTAAAATCATCAAGGATGCCTTATTCCTTAACACCTTGTGGATATAAGACAAATACCACTTCCTCCTTAACAGATATGTTAACATACAGAATTTTTGTTACAGGGCACAGAAAACTCCCTGAGAATTTCACGAGCATCCATCACATACTGCCAAGGTTATACTATGGTATGTTGTATCCAGCCATGGTGTCATTGTCCCTCACTTTTTTGAAAATGTGGTTCCAGTAGGAAGGAGTCACATTTCGTAGTGTTCGACAATTGATGGAAGATGTTTGGCAGTTGTTTGGAAGGCACGCCATTTCACATAATGGTGGTTTTCCATGGCCTTCTAGATCTCCTGATGGAGTATGTGAGATTTCTTGCTGTGGGGACATCTTAATGCAATGTGTACTGCACTTTAGCTATCCGTGAACTTAAACAAGATTGAAGACAAAATCACTGTCATTCCCTAAGACACACTACACCAAGCATTCTGGAGTTTCCATAACAGGCTATTAGAATGTGAACACCAAAAGCTATGTCTTCTTTAAGAAATAAAAGAGACAGTTTGTGAATTATATAATGAAAACATAAGTGACATACTGTATGTATGGACCTTTGTCAATAAAAACATTTTTCCTATGTTTATTCATGTAAATTATACTAATCAAAATTTCCAATTTCACTGTGCCACCTCATAGAAATGACAGAAAGCATTGTACAATTTGTTGTAAGCATATATGTAAAATGCACACCAAGTTAATTTGTGAGTTCTATGTAGAAGAGTACAGAGTTTGAACATTTCATTTCTTGTAATGTGAAAAAAATATTAACTCTCTTTTGTCTTAAAATGTTAACTAAACTTAATTTTTAAAATGTAGTTGTTTTGATATTAGTCTTTGGGAATATAACTGAAATATTTACTTTCTATTTGAAACAATATAAAAATGCATATTTAAATAATTACCTCATGAGATAAAAGGATACATACTTCTTTTGTAGTTTAGATTTAATTTAAATTGACGAGGCATTATTTCTTGTGTTTTGATATAGGATGTAATTACTTAAACCTATCGGTGAGTAGCAGTTTATCCTTTTCATTATATTGTTGGTATTCCAACCAGGACATTGCACTGTTCATTTTACCTAATGGCTTTTCTTCCATCTCACAACCCTGTGATGTTTTCCTGTGTTACTTTTCTCCAAAGCATTAGTCTATTCAGTATCGATTCTTTCTCTTCTTTCCTTTGTTTTTCATCGCCTTCCAAACCACATAGACTCTGACATCCGAGCAACACTGTATCAACAGTCTTGTCTGCACACAACACGCAGCTTTGTGACCGCACAGATCGTTAGTGCAATTTCTCATGTTCCAAATTGTTTCTGCTGATAATTAATCCTAGTGATCAGAGTTCCTTCTTCATACTCTTGTATTTTCTCATATTATTTTCCACACCTACCTGTGTCACACAAACTTGTGAACCTGAACCTAACCACTTGCTCCTCCTGCCCCTCTGTCTTTTCTCTTAGCCTAACATGAGCATACTCCCATAAATCATCCTTTTTCTCCACAATTTTCTGCATATTTGTGTGTATTTTTACTTATTTGCGTGTCTACATATTTGCGTGTCTGCATATTTTTGTTTGTCTTTTTCTCGTATCTGGCTCGCCTCACAATCACCTAACACCTTCGTTTGCCCTTTTCATACACAATGTCCCACTTACTCAATGCAATTCCTGTCACAATGGATGCCTGCTTCAGCTTTCTGCACCAGTTCAGAAAATTAACCCTTTCCCTGGCTAAAACCCAATCCTACATGCTGTTCCTAAAATGCTACCTAAACCATGGAATCAACCTCCTGCCCTCAATGGCCCGAACATAAAAATTTCCTTCTCTGTACCCCAACCCTCCTCTCACAATAATCTCCACCTTTTCAGATTCCAGCAGTTCCTGTCTGTCAGAAACCTGGCACTGCAAAAACACATCTCCATGGCAGAGGCATCCCAGAACCATCTGTGTTCCCACCATAAGATATTGCTACTATGCAGTCCATACTACAACCTCACATTTCTGAAATGCAATCCCTTGCTCTCCAGCACCTGGAAGGTCATTCCAGACAACATCTCTGTAAGTTAACCAACATGCTGACAGCTTACTGCCACCTTGGAGCACCACTATCCAACTCCTATCATGCCCACAGTGTTCCTCCTTGTCAACCGCTCATAGCACCGAGACACAGCCTAGGGACCTTTTGAACTTCCCTTATCCCCCAAAACTCGCTACCAGCATTCCACAAAATCCAGAGCCAAAACAAGGCCTCACCTTCATCCCTCACCCAAATTTAACAATGTTCGACTTGTCAAAGGCTTACTCTCCTCCTCCTGATCCCTGCAATGGAAACACTTCTTTGCCACCAATTCTTCTAATCCAGGCCAACCTAATTCCAACATTGAACCTTTACTCGCCCAGTTTATACCACCATCTAACCTTGATCCTACCACCCAACCATTCCCTCCTTAACTTAAAGGAATTCCTTAGCTCCAGCTTGACCTCACCATCCTTCCTTGGGTCCCTCCCTAAGAACATAAGCCTCTCAGCAGAAGAAAGGAGAGCCATACATAGCCTCAAAAAAGATCCTGACCTAATCACCCTACTTGCAGCCAAAGGTTCCAGCACTGTCATCGTGAATTGCAGTAACTACCTGGTGGAAGGCTTCTGCCAACTGTCTGACTTCTCCAACTATAAACTCTGTCAGAGCGATCCCGTCGCAAAGGCCCAACATAACTTCCAATTTCTGCCTAAAGTCTTAAGTGCTTCCCCGAACCTCTCTCCTGAATCCATTTCTCTCCTATCCCTATGACACTCTGCACACCCATCTTCTTTATGCCCTCCAAAATCCACAAATCCAACAATACTGGACACACCACAATGGTTGGTTATTGTGCCCCTACTGAAAGAACTTTGTCTGCCATTGACCAGCACTTCCAATTGCCCGAAATTTAGCTTCCCTCGTCAGAGATATAAACCATTTCCTTCACCGACTATCCATGATTCCCCAACACCTGTACCTCCTGGACCCCTACATGTCATTGTTGATGCCATTTCCCTATACACTAACATCTCTTATGCTCATGGTTTTGCTGTTATTAAACACTGCCTCTCCAAATGTCCTTGTAACTTCAGACCCTCTACCTCATTCCTCATACACATACTAACTTTATGCAAACACACAACTGCTTCACCTTTGATGGGAAGGCATACAAACAAAGTTGCGGTACAGCCATGGAGACCCAGATGGCACTCTCCTGTGCCAACCTGTTTATGGGCCATCTAGAGGAAGCATTCCTAACCTTCCAAAACCCAAAACCCCTGGCCTGGTTGAGGTGCATTGATGAAATCTTCATGTTCTGGACTCAAGGCCAATACACCCTTTTCATATTCCTTCACAAAATCGACACCTTTCCCATCTGCTTCATCTGTTCCTCCTCAAACTAGTGTGGCACCTTCCTGGATATTGACCACTCCTCTCTGGTAGCTCCAGCCACACTTCTGTACGTACCAACCACGAACAGTACCTGCATTTGTCAGCTGTCATTTCATTCACACGAAAATAATCCCTCCCCTTATAGCCTAGTCACCTGGGGACAGCGTACCTGCTGTGACAAGAACTCCCATGCCCAATATGCTGAGGGTCTCACAAAAACTCTCACACACAGGCACTATCCCCCCCAAACAGATTTCTCGTGCCAGATCCCCGTGCAACCCCAATCCTCCCACCCCCCCCCCCCCCAAGAACCACCTACAAAAGAGCACCCCCTTCATCACCCAGTACTACTCCAAACTGGAACAAGTCATCTGTCAGGGCTTTGATTATCTATCATCATGCCCTCAAATGAGGGACATCATACCCAAGATCGTTCCCACCCTTCCTAAAGAGGTGTTCTGTCATCCAGCCAACATCCACAACATCCTAATCCCATCCTAGGGATCATATCCCCGTGAAAGACCCAGGTACAAGACCGTCCAATCCACCAACCCAGCACTTCCTATTCTGGTCCTGTCACAGGCTTATGCTACCCCATCTGAGGAGGGACCACCTGTGAAAGCAGCCACATCATATACCATCTCTGCTGCAATCATTGCACAGCTTCGTTTATTGGTTTGAATACCAACCAGCTGTCCACCAGGGTGAATTGCCACTGTCAAATTGTGGCCAAGTGCAAACTGGACCTCTGTGTGGCGCAATATATAGCTCACCATAACATGCTTGATTTCAGTGGCTGCTGCACAACCCGGGCCATCTGGATCTTACTCTCAATCACCAGCTTTTCTAAACTGCGCAGGTGGCAGTTATCCTTACAATAAATTCTCCACTTCTGGCCACAGGATAAGATAACCTACTGTCCCCACACTGTCCACCCTACAGTTTCTGCCACCTTTGTTCTATCAACTCCTCTCAACACATCCCATGCCCTCATTGTGCTCTGCTCTGTGCCAGCACCACTGGTCTTTTCCCCTCTCTGCTGTTCTCCTTCCTGCACCCTGCCCTCTCCCACACAGCCTACCAGCTTTACGGCAGGCAGTCTTCTCTGGCTTCCATCTATTCCCCACTCACTCCATCAGGCAACACTGACTTCTCTCCCCACACCCATACCATGCTGTCCTTGCCCTTCCCTGCCCCCAATCTAGATTGCTGCCTTCGTTCAAAGTGAGAGCTGCATTCTGTCTGCAAGGGCAGGAGATAATGGTCGTGTGTGCATGAGGTGTTCCGTTTGTACATGAGAAGTTTCCACCCTCTCTATCCTATGATCTCCTCCCAATTCATGGCCTGCACCCTCGTTGTGCTCCACTCTCTTCCAGTTCCACCAGTCTTTGCCCCTCTTTGCTGCTCTCCTTTTCTGCTTCCCCTTCCCCCACAGCCTCACAGACAGTGTTTTGTGGCTTTCATATACTCCTTGCATGCTCCATCAGGCAGTGCTGACTTCCACCGACCCACCCGAACCGTGCTATCCCTTCACCTTCACTACCCCAATCCAGATTGCTTGCTTCTGCTCACCACAACACCAAGTGAGGTTCCATCATCCATCCATCCTCCACACCAGCCTAGTCCACCCCCAAGCCCAACCCCTTGACTCAAGGATCTCTCTGTGGAAGACCCAAGTGCAAGACTTACCCAGTCCACCCATTCAGAATTTCTATTCCACTCCAGTCCTGAAGTGGGGCCACCTGTGAAAGCAGTTGTATCATACACTAGCTCTGTTGCATTCATTGTGCAGCTTTTTATATTAGTATGACCAGCTGTCCACCAGGATGAATGGCCACTGGCAAACTGTGACCAAGAGCAAATTAGACCACCCTCAGGCACAAAGTGCAGCTGAACATAACATGCTTGATTTCACCAGCTGCTTTTCCAATCTGGACTATCTGGATTCATCCATCCACCAACAGCTTCTCTGAACTGTACAGATGGGAGTTATCCTTAAAACACATTCTCCATTCCTAAAATCATCCTGACCTCAACCTACAGTAACCTACTGTCCCCACACCCTCCACCCAGCAACTTCCAACCCATCTGTTCAACCACCTCCTCAAAATTAGTGTCCACTCACCCTCATCTTGCATCACTCTCTATTGATGCATCCGCCTGTCTTTTCTCCTCTCTGCTGCTCTCCTTTTCTGCTCCCCATTCCCCTTCCCCCTCCCTTTCCTCACTGCTTCCCAATGCTGCATCTGGCAGCTTTGCTCTGCTGCAGTCTAAACTCTGCACGCTGTGCCAGAAAGCACACTTCCACTCATTCCCCACCCCCTCCCCATACCCTACCGTCTCTGCCCTTTCCTCACTTCACTCCGCATTGCTGCTTTTATTCAATGTGAGAGTTGCATTCTGGCTGCAATGGCTGGAGATAGTGGTCATGTCTGTGTGAGATGTGCCTGATTGTGTGAATGTGTGTGCGTGTGCGTGTGCGTGTGTGTGTGTGTGTTTTCTGTTCTGATGAAGGCTATGGCTGAAAGCTCAATGTATAACAGGTTTCTGACTGTGGCTGTCTGCAACTCAGCCTCATCTTTTCAGGCAGAACGATCTACCCTTTTCACAATAATGGTGATAAACCAGAAGTTTGTATATATATGTAACCCTCTGCCACACTGTTCTCCCACCTACTTCTTCCTATTGCCCCTCAACCCCTTCTCAAATTAGCTTCCTGTTGCTCAGTTCAGAACATAGAATTATTGCTGCCTGCAAATGTATTGGTGGTCTCTGCCCATGGGTGTGCTTGAGTGCACGATGTTCAACTCTTTACTTATGTGCCTATTCACACTACACTGTGTCTTTTGTATGATGACTACCTTTATTCACTGTGTTATCTGTAATTTGTTTAGTTTTTGCATTAAACTAAGACAGAGACAACTGTGTATTTGTTGTAAACTTTGTGGGGAGCAGAATCTGAGTGGTATAGTCCATGTTAAAGTCTGCATGGCAGAAATGAAGAATGTGATTAAAGGGCCCTATGCACAGTAGAGCTGAGTAAGTTGGCACTGACTCATTAATACTTCATTTCATTGACTTGCACACAACTGATATTTGTTGTAAAATACAGTTCAGCTACGATGTGTGTCTTGAGCTGCACAAACATGCATCTATGTGATGTGTTCCATTGATTTATTGTAATGGGGTAATAAAAGCTGTTGTATGCAGAAATGAATTTGCCTGTAGTCAGGATTTATTCTGTTACGAAGCAACATGAATTTATTGTAGATACAATCATCACCGATTATGAATGTGATAAAGTTTTTAAAATTTTGGTTAGCACTTATACTGTACTTAAGGAAAGAAGAGAGACAAGACCAGTTTGCCAAGTAAACAAAAAAGAAAGGGTTGTACAGTAAACTGTTCTGAATTAAAAGGAAAAAAATGAAGGCAGTGGGCTGGCAGAGCTGTTTCCAGAATCCCAGGACATACCTGTGATCTATGGAATGAGTCAAATAGAACAGAGAAGAGTGAGCATGAACAACAAAGAATAATCTAAATTTCTGACGAGGAACCCCTCGAGTGTTAGGTCGCAAGTTCAATCTTTAGTAAGGCTCATTTGAAAGCATTGTGTGACAATCATGACAGGAAAAATATTAGCAGCTAGTTACTCATCATGTGCATCAGGAGGGTGACAGAAAGTGAGTGTCCATAGATCAACCTTGTATGGGATGTAGATATTACCATTCACAAAACCGATATCATCGACATTCAAGAATTATGCAAAACAAACCATTAACTTGTGCCATGAACACCGAATAAAAAGTGGCATGCCACAGTGATCACAAAGGTTCGCACCATCAAGATCGTAGGCGAACTCCCTGGGAGTTACAAACTGTGCAGGACATTCAGCTAAGTATCCACTCTCAATGCAATAAAATCATATTGGTGTAACAGAGTGATGAGAACTGATGGAATATGATGGACTGCAACTGAATGTGAAACAGTCTGTTGTGGAGCTTACTGTGAAATTGTATATCCTTTAAGGCATAGCTGCATATTGCATGATGATATGTTTTATAGGTTTAGAAGAAACAAACATCCAGAGCCTGAATTTTGTCCAATGGTTCCAGGTGGTATGAATTGCAATGTTTCGAACTTTTCAGGTGGGATAGTTTGCTCTAAAGGAGTATGATTTTTGTACACAGACTGGAAATAAAACAAAAGCAAGTTATTTTGACCCGCTGTCGACCATAAGCTGTGCTCACTCTATAGTTGTAGTTCTCTCATGCCCATTTTTGCACTCTTGCTTGCTGTGATGTAAATATTCCCTGCTACCCTTGCAATATCACACACATGAGAAAGAATCATAGGCAACAGAGCACATCCAACTTCTTGGAGGTCAATAAATAACTTTCCAGTCAATTTATGATCCAGATTAACAGTTGGAATAATTATACACAAGTGCTTTAAGGCAACGATATTAGTTAGTCTTGATACACCTCTTTTGGTACCTCTAATTTACAGGGTTCCATTCAAACACATTTCCTCTTCAAATCCCAATCGGTCAAGTTGAACATAAATGCCTTACTGAATGGTTGGATAAGTTTGTTTATCTCATGTAAAAATTTTTAGACCAAGTCCGCACTTTGCTGTGCATTGTCAAGTTGGCAGTTTGTTTGAAATTTCATCATCTTAACATCATCAAATTGTGTAGCATTGCTTGAAGCTATGCAATTATCCACTGCTTACCTTGAAATCACTGTAAACTGTGTCGCATGCTGTTTGATGTGCATAACATAGTAGGTCACTGTCGTGCACATCCTGTAAATTGGATTGAGCATCCTTGAAATGTGCAAACACCAGTTTTTGTATCACGTGTATCTTGTCCTCCCTTGAACATCCATAGTTTTTCGTATGCTCTACATGGGTGTATTGCTGCAGACATATTCAAAATCTGTTCATAATTGTTTTATAACTACGCTGCAGATGATCTTCCATATACATAATTGTGTTTAGTACCTGCTCTTTGGATATCAATTGTCCTTTACTCCAGTTCACTGTAGATGGTATCTGTAGGTCACTGTCTGACAAAGCTAATGAACTACATGACTCAATACCTGTTTCAGTACCATTTTCACTTGTTAAGCACATACTGTCATCATTGAACTCCTCATATACAATGTCTGCACAGTCGAGTGTATATGAGCGTATATGACACCACACATTCCTCTGAGTCACCCTGCAGAAACACTAATACTTCATCTACCACTTCTTTCTCACTCTGTAAAATTCATTGGGTTCCTTTCTGACGAAAAGTCAACTTTGGTAATTATCATAAATATAATGTAATGTTTGCGTTGTTTATCATTGCCATCTCTCTGCTTTGTATCAACACCACTAGCACTGTAGTTCTGTTGTCAGTTACTCATCAACTAAGCAGTTCAACTATGCTCAATGGCCTCATGCTGTGCTCACCATTGGAAACCTCCAGTGCTGCCCTCTGTTGCCATTAACAGTCAATATTGTGATGGTATTTCTTATTAGCTATTTTCCACCATTTGGCAAACAAACCGATGTAATTTGCTATTTCTACACAGTGAGGTAAGGAGTGTTTTTTACCCAGTGTTTGAAGGGCATTAGCTGTGACAGCAATGCAAATTTGCAGAGCTAGTTTAGCATTTTGTTTTTCAAAGTTATATTGTCTCGTTGCTTTCAAAATCAGGCCATAAAAATATTTTGCAGTTTTTCATGTTCAAGGTTATACAGCTTCAGTAAGGTGTCAAAACAGGCATAATGCATGCTAGAATCTTTCCCCTGAAATGTGGGGTAAATCATACAAGAATTATTTTTTTTGCTTTAACCAGTTATGCCAGATGCACTTCATAATTTGTACAGAGTCAAATACAAAAGGATTCGAAAATGATGACATTGCCTTTCTGTTAACAGAATTATTGTCTGAAATTACAGACAACACTTTGAATCCTATATCATCAATGCCCATATTCTAATCCACTGATGCAAATTATCACCTGTTAATTTCTTGAATGGTAAAATGTGCAGGTCTTAAAAATTACTCAGCATACTGCTGATCATGAAAACATATGCTGAATTTGCTGTTGAACATCCACCATTAACCATACCAACAACACTTCCTCTTTTATAGTAAAAATATTCTTTTAGATTTATCTCATCTATTACACGGTTGACATGATATTCATGTGGTTTAAGAAATTTTCATTTATCTCTTGTATATGGGAAAAAAATGATTTTCGTACTGGTCTTTCTGGGGACCTCAGTTAATACCAGAACACCCTCTTTGAAATGTTGATGGATGAGGGCCTAAAAATAAACCTATAAGCACATGGAGAAATACTGTAAGGTAAACAAGAAAATATCATGAATGAGGGAGTATATGAAAGTTTCTTCGATGATAGTAACTTTAACTTTTCAATGATAAAGTGTATTTTTTTGCCCGTTTCATACTCAGATAATTGAAGTGTTTGCAAAATGTCACACACAAAACTCAAAATTCGCTCAATATTATTTGCCGCATTAATCTGTATATCAGCTTTTTCCATACAGTCTAACTGATTACCTAATTCAACAATGCTTGAAACCGTTGCTAAAAACTTTTCCCCATTTAGACCTAACTTGTTTATTTGCTTGTTCAAAACAAATTTTGATATATCAAGGTTTTCACTAACAAGAACAGAAAATTTTTTTTCACAGGAGCAGCGACTGTTTGAATGTTAGAAACAATACAGATGTAGGTTTTGTATGATACTCCAGAAATCAAATAATTTTAACATTGACAATTTGGCCTTTAACTCTCACAGTGGTGCAATCGCACTGCTGTTGTGAAAGGAGACTTGGTTTGGTGAGTGTGTGATGAACTTCTCTATTTCTTCTACTTTCTTGAGATATTCGTATAATTGCATGAGGATGAAAATATTGTTCACAAACCTATAACCAATAACCCACATATAACTATGCAGAACTGATTACCATGATCTTAATAAAGAACTAATATTACTGAAGGACTAGTTGAAAACAGTTTTTAGAAACTATTATATTTGTAAATGCTGAATATTAAATTTTACAAATATTTCTGGTAGATTTTTATGAATGATTAGTTGAGTTATCACAATGACCTCAGAGTCCGGCCATTTATATTAGGCTACTTGTTCCTTCCCACGTCCCATTATTCAAAAAGCAGGTTGAAATCCTTATTCCTTTTTTGTGAATATCGTGAGCATTGTGATTACCACATTCTTTCTCAGAGCAGTTCATTCATAAAAACTTACCCCAAATAATAAATTAACCTGGTCTAGCAAGTAAGACCACATGCCTCAACACCCAGAACCTGCTTGGGAAATGTATAAGACTGATCAAGCTACAGATAGATTGGTCTTGCTCATAACAAAGAGCATCAGAATGTAGTAGAAAAAACCACTAAAAACAAATGAACAGAGTAGATCCAGTGTAAACACTACTTCCCTGCAGCACAAATGAGCAATTTTGTTACATATAAATGTGTAGTCCTTGAGTAATAAAGTTACTGAACTCCACACTGGTTGGAATGCCAGCCACAAATAAAAAGTTTAACTAATAATAAAGTTCAGTTTGAAAAGAGCCTAAAGGATTTATTGGTGGCCAACTCCTCCTACTCAATTGATGCACATATGTTATTAATAATATCATATAGTGCGAATACTGCATACAACCTGACTTCTGTACAAACTTTGTGCAGTAATGTGATCATCATCAATAAGTGCTGTAAAATATTTTTATTCTGTTTGAGTATGTGTGGCTACAATTTCCTAAGAATTATCAAATGCACCTAAGTGTACTGAACATTTAATATTCAGTGACATGTTTTATATCCTTTTATCATATTTTGCAAACTGTAAGACGCTACAGACTATAAGATGCATCATAACTTTTAATCAATTTTTTTAATAGCATTTTTACCATTTTTATTATTAGAGTGCAAACACAGACTTAAAAAATCATAGTTTTATAACTGAAGTGACCTTTAAAATCCCTGAAAATCATCATTGGAAATTTCTTCTTCTTCTTCTTCTTCTTCTTCTTCTTCTTCTTCCTCCTCCTCTTTGTTGTCATTGATATCCTCTTCATATATTAAATGGTCTTCACAGCCATTGAGGATGTTACTTACGCAGCACTTCTTGAAAGATGTAACAATAATGTCTTCTTTCACTCTAGACCACGAGTGTTTTAGCCACTGACACACTTGTTTGATTGTAGGTTGTGTTAAAGCTCCCTTCGGCATGAATTCATGTTGGGTTTCATCCATCATCATTTGTTCCATTCTTCTTTCATATACACTTTAAATGACTTATTTATAGACCCATCGAGAGGTGCAATTGGGAAGTAAGTCCTTCCAGAATTACAGCAAGTTCTATATTTTACTTGTCTCAGTTTATAGTACTATAGGGATACTATTGTGGAAGTGGCGGTCAGTGAAGTGTTGCAGTTTAGACGGAGGGCAGGAGAGAAGGTGTGGAGGGGGGAGGATGTAAGTAGCGGAAAGGAGAGAAATAAAACTAAAAATAAATTAAAAAAGACGGGGTGTGGGAGTGAAATGACAGCTGTGTAGTGATGGAATCGGAACAGGGAGGGGGCTGGATGGGTGAGGACAGTGACTAACAAAGGTTGAGGCCAGGAGGGTTACGGGAATGTAGGATGTATTGCATGGAAAGTTCCCACCCGCGCAGTTCAGAAAAGCTGGTGTTGGTGGGAAGGATCCATATTGCACAGCCTGTGAAGCACTCATTGAGATGAGGGGTATCATGTTTGGCAGCGTGTTCAGCAACACAGTGATCCACTTGTTTTTTGGCCACAGTTTGTCGGTGTCCGTTCATGTGGACAGACAGCTTGTTGGTTGTCATGCCTACATAGAATGCAGCACAGTGGTTGCAGCTTAGCTTGTAAATCACATGACTGGTTTCACAGGTAGCCCTGCCTTAGATGGGATAGCTGATGTTAGTGACCGGACTGGAGTAGGTGGTGGTAGGAGGATGTATGGGACAGGTCTTGCATCTAGGTCTATTACAGGGGTATGACCCCTGAGGTAAGGGATTGGGAGCAGTGGTTGTGTAAGGATGGACGAGTATATTGTGTAGGTTCGATGGACGGCGGAATACCATGGTAGGAGGGGTGGGAAGGATAGTGGGTAAGACATTTCTCATTTCAGGGCGCGACAAGAGGTAATCAAAACCCTGGTGGAGAATGTAATTCAGCTGCTCAAGTCTCGGATGGCACCGAGTTACGAGGGGAATGCTCCTCTGTGGCCGGACTGTGAGACTTTAGGAGGTGGTAGGAGACTGGGAAGATAAGGCACGGGAGATTTGTTTTTGTACAAGGATGGGAGGATAATTATGGTCAGTGAAGGCTTGAGTGAGACGCTTGGTATATTTAAAGGACTGCTTGTCACTGCAAATGCGATGACCACGGGTGGCTAGGCTGTACGGAAGAGACTTCTTGGTATGGAATGGGTGGCAGCTGTCGAAATGGAGGTATTGCTGGTGGTTAGTAGGTTTGATATGATGGAGGTGGCTAGGCTGTACGGAAGAGACTTCTTGGTATGGAATGGGTGGCAGCTGTCGAAATGGAGGTATTGCTGGTGGTTAGTAGGTTTGATATGATGGAGGTACTGATGTAGCCATCTCTGAGGTGGAGGTCAACATCTAGGAAGGTGGCTTGTTGGGTTGAGTAGGACGAGGTGAAGCAAATGGGGGAGAAGTTATTGAGGTTCTGGAGGAATGTAAATAAGGTGTCCTCTACTTCAATCCAGATAGCAAAGATGTGATCAATGAATCTGAACCAGGTGAGGGGTTTAGGATTCTGGGTTGTTAAGAAGGATTCCTCTAGATGGCCCATGAATAGGTTAGCATAGAATGGTACCATGTGGGTGCCCATAGCTTTACCGTAAATTTGTTACATTCCATCCTGGATTTCCCATTGTCTTATTTTGTAAACATTTATTGGATATTCTTGTTTTATGATATGACCCACATCCTAGAGGATCTCTTTACTATGGATCGATTGAAATGAAAAGTACATGTAATCTGATCTTAAAACGGAGTGCAAATTACGCAGACTATATTGATCCAGTGTTTTATAATAAGAGCACTTAGCAACTTTCAGGAACCTTTAAGCATAATTTCAAACTTTTTCCAAAGTTTTTCTTGCTTATATGTTTATTGTCAAATATTTAACACATTAACAATATTATGAAAGTGATAGTTGCTACTCACCATATAGCAGAGGTGCTGAATCACAGATAGGCACAACAAAAAGACTGTCACAAAAGAAGCTTTCGCCCAATAAGGCCTTTGTCAAACACACACACACACACACACACACACACACACACACACACACACACACACACGACCACATTCTGTGGCAGCTGGAGCCAATGATTTGTAAAGCAATCAAGGGAAAGGCAGATTGCCACTTACCATAAAGAGGACACATCAAGTTGCAGACAGGCACAATTAAAAGACACTTACATGAAGCATTCAGCCACAGCCTTCGTTAGTAAAAGAGAGGCAGACACCATTCACACACACAAGCAAGCACACCTCACGCACACACAACCGCCAACTCCAGCATCTCTGGCCTGAGATGCCAGAGTTGGCTGTCCTGTGTGTGTGTGAGGTGTGCTTGCTTGTGTGTGTGTGTCTGAATGGCGCGTGTGTATATCTTTCACTGAGGAAAACTGTGGCCGAAACGTACAATGTGCCTATCTGCAACTTAGTGTGTCCTCTTTATGGTAAGTACCGATCTATCCTATCCTACACTGTTGATATTCCTGCCTCGAATTTCCATTGTTTGTAAAGTAATCAGATATTTATACATGGGACTTTGATTCTTCAAATAATCAGTGTTTTATTGTCAAAAATAAAGTGCCATATTACCAATATAACAAGACTACCATTTAATCTTGTGACAGTTTCAATTTATGAATAAGATACACATGTTACTCTCCAGCAAGTGGTTTGATTAACACATCAACAGTTGTGTCCTTTGACTGAAAGTACATAACAACAATCTTACTGGTACTTCTTTTCAAACATTGTCTAATACAATGTGTTTAGCCCAGATTTGTTTAAATCTACACTGCAACAAAGAATTTTGTGACAGTCTAATAGAACTCTGGTTGTCATGAAAAATGACTATAGCATGTTGATACTTATATTTAACAATTCTCCTGTCAGTGATCTCAAATACATTCTCTTTGGTTGCAGAGTTTAAAGATGCATATTCAGTTTCAAGTAGTTGATGTGGCAATATCCTGCAGTTTCTTGTTCTCCCGTGAAACTATATTTTCCTAATCACAAAAGCACTCCCCTACTGCATCAACCAGTAGTTAAACCATATACAAAATTTGATTCAGCAAAATCAATTACATGCAGACATTAAAACTCCTTTTTTAAACACAATGCCATACTTCACTATCCTGCCGAATAATGAAGGACTCCTTTTGCTGCCCTCCGATGCACACTAGTAGACTTACAACTATATTGGCTTAAAACACTTTCTGCATAAGATATGTAAACTCTTGTATAAGCACTGATATACAGCAAACTTTCCACACATTACTTATATGGCACTTGAACGTTATCACCCTGCACATCCCAAACTGTTGCCCAGCCTCTATTACTGTTCCTATGGCAGTTCAGTCAATATATTAATGTGTTTTAGCACATCCACAGTATAACCCTCCTGACCAAGTTTTAAATTACCTTCCTCCCAGTTTCTAGTTGTACACATGCCTAGACAGGACTTGGCTTTCACTAGATCTTTAGCTTCAAAATTCTCAGATAATCCATTTTAATGAATACAAAATCTTCATCAGTATTCACAACATAAGCCAGGTCCAAAAGTACACTTTTACCTTTTCATTCTACTGTAAAAATGATTGTTTTAAACCACAAGTGGCCTCAGATAGATTACTGGCTTTACCTTCATTATCTTTTGATGCAAAAACTCCTGGTCACTTCATGATAATGGTTTCCTCCAAGTCTCCACACAGAGAAGCAGTTTTAATATCAAAATTGGCTTCAGTAGTCGGAGACAGTGGTCAAGTGTGTGGGAGTTGCATTTGTGTGAATATGTGTGTGTCTGTGTGTGTGTGTGTGTGGGGGGGGGGGGGGGGGTCTAGTTCAGAAAAAGGCTCTTTGGCCAAAAGGTTATTTGTTTAGCAGTATTTGTTGTGCCTGTCTGTGACTCCACATTTCCTCTATATGGTGAGTAGCAATCTATTGTTATCATAATATTGTCATTGTTTCAGCCTGGATTTTCCATCGTTTCATTTTGCCTTAGCAACAAGACTCGCACAACAGTGTACTGCATCTCTGCATTACTCTCCATACCCACTTATTATCTTTGATACTTTTAGTTTTTGGTGGGTCCACAATTTCCCAAGCAGTATTGCTATGGAAACACTCTATTTACTCATTCATGAGCGTTCTCCAGTCTTCTCTGTTACTTCTTGACATGATGTCCTCCAAGTTCACAGGACCAGCTCCACAACTGGAAAAAATCATGTACCAAATAGGTGACATAAAACAAATACTCCTGGGTCAATGGTTTGACATTCTGACTGGCTGCTCATCTTCTGGAGCATCAGGATCCATTGGTAGCAACTCAATCTCCTCTGTGTCTACCACTGACTGAGCATCTGGGACAACTGGTGTTGTGGTACTGTCTGTCCTGCACTCATTCTTCAGAAAGACATTTGTCCTGCCATTTACAGTTATCTTGGGTTTCAGTGGCTCAATTAGTCTTTACAATTTAGTCATTTTTTATTTTGGTCTGGTATACAAAGAAGGGCTCAACAACTTAACATTTTTAAAGGGTTCAAAGAAAATACTTTACCCTTCCATAACTTCTGTAGAGTCTTACCATAAGCAATCCATGAGGACCACAGCTATTTGTATCAACAATTCTACGGCATGCCTGTGCCCAGTACTGCTTCACTAAACCAGAATCAAATAACATGCACTATACCAGTTCACAAATTGATCTGTCAGGGCACACTAACCTGATGCCCAATCCCATTTTCTGTGAGAAATGAATCAAACTTAAAGTTCACAAAATCAGAGCCATTGTCTAACCTGACAGCTTTGATGTCTGCACTAACTCTATTTTTTCCCCAAGTTTTAATCTCACACACAAAATGTTTCTTGGCAAATTCACTAACTCTTTACTGATTATAAATGCACCATAATAAATGACTAACCAATGACTTGAAGAAATTTTATATCTCCTTTTGAAATTATATTTGATCTTAAGTTCCAAAGATAAGTATATTTTACATTTGGCTACATGTCCCTACAATATCATTAATGAACATTGTACATATGCTGTTATTCTTTCATCCACAGAAGAGAAATTTTCATTATATTGCCATAGATTATTCGGGTCTGTCTCATAAGCAAAAGAATGCTGTAGTCATAACAGCTCCAATTTTGCTACTTAGTGAGCTGAACTCTGATGATGTTCCACCTTCACTGTTAAGTCTGCTTTGGTTTTGGCCTTTCTGACTGTAATTCTCATGATCAGTCACATGTGTTTTTGCAGTTCATAATTTAAACTGAAATATGGTAACAATATGACTGACACATGAAGTAATTAAACCTTACCGAACAGTTTGTACACTACTGGCCATTAAAATTGCTGCACCATGAAGATGACATACTACAGACGCGAAATTTAACCAACAGGAAGAGGATGCTGTGATGCTATTCAGGGCATTCACACAATGTTGGCGCTGGTGGCAACACCTACAATGTGCTGACATTAGGAAAGTGTCCAACCGATTTCTCATACAGAAACAGCAGTTGACCAGCGTTGCCTGGTGAAACGTTGTTCTGATGCCTCGTGTAAGGAGGAGAAATGAGTACCATCACGTTTCCAACTTTGATAAAGGTCAGATGGTAGCATATCGCGGTTTATCATATCATGACATTGCTGCTCGCGTAGGTCGAGATCCATTGACTGTTAGCAGAATATGGAATTGGTGGATTCAGGAGGGTAATACAGAACGGCGTACTGGATCACAACGGCCTCGTACACTAGCAGTCGAGATGACAGGCATCTTATCCACATGGCTGTAATGGCTCGTGCAGCCATGTCTCAATCCCTGAGTCAACAGATGGGGACGTTTGCAAGACAACAACCATCTGCACGAACAGTTCGACGGCATTTGCAGTAGCATGGACTATCAGCTCAGGGACAATGGCTGCGGTTACCCTTGACGCTGCATCACAGACGGGAGTGCCTGCGATGGTGTACTCAATGACGAACCTGGGTGCACGAATGGCAAAACGTCATTTTTTCGGATGAATCCAGGTTCTGTTTACAGCCTCATGATGGTCACATCCGTGTTTGGCGACCTCGCAGTGAACGCACATTGGAAGAGTGTATTTGTCATCGCCATACTGGTGTATCACCCAGCGTGATGGTATGGGGTGTCATTGGTTACACGTCTAGGTCACCTCTTGTTCGCATTGACGGCACTTTGAACAGTGAACATTACATTTCAGATGTGTTATGACTCATGGCTCTATCCTTCATTCGATCCCTGTGAAACCCTACATTTCAGCAGGATAATGTACGGCCGCATGTTGCAGGTCCTGTACGGGCATTTCTGAATACAGAAAATGTTTGACTGCTGCCCTGTCCAGCACATTCTCCAGCTCTCTCACCAACTGAAACTGTCCGGTCAATGGTGACCAAGCAACTGGCTCGTCACAATACGCTAGTCACTACGCTTGATGAACTGTAATATCGTGTTGTAGCTACATGGGCAGCTGTACCTGTACACGCCATCCAAGCTCTGTTTGACTCAATGCCCAGGCGTATCAAGGCCGTTATTACGGCCAGAGGTGGTTGTTATGGGTACTGATTTCTCAGGATCTATGCACCCAAAGTGCGTGAAAATGTAATCACATGTCACTTCTAGTAATATATTTGTCCAATGAATACCCGTTTATCATCTGCATCTCTTCTTGGTGTAGTAATTTTAATGGCCAGTAGTGTATTCAAATATGACATAAATGTAAGGTTTCCAAAATATCTTTGACTACTTCATCTTTTTGTTTTGGCCATCTGGGGACCACACTAATTCATGTAAGCTTCTAATTCATGTAAGTATTTTTCTTCTGGTATGCTTTCTTGTCCAATATTCTTTCATTTCTCATATGTTGAAACCTTCACTCTTCTGCTAATGATGTTTTTGTGTAGCATCTAATTTTGTTCTGCAAACCTACGGCAAACTCTTTTTTTGAAAGTTACCATTTATGAATGTGTGTGTTTTCTGCATATAGCGACTGACCATGCAGAGAAAACTTCAACTCATTATGATCAGACTCTTTTATTAAGATTCATGAAATTGCACACTTGAAAAACAATACAAAATTCACAACATGAACATCATAACCTCAGTCCATAAGAACAATCCAAAGAACAACTAGTCCCTACCAAAGGCCATTTACTCTGCACTTCGCAGGTGGTAGATACTGGTGGTTGATGGTCACCACAGAGGCCTGCCCCCCCCCCCCCCCTTTCCCGCCTCCAGGAGTGCAGAGCACTGTGGGAAGGATGTGGGCATCTTCTTGTGTAGCGGTGTTGTGGGATGCCCACTGGTTGATAGAGGAGTGTGCGAGGAGTCCATGCTGTCTGTGCAGGATGGACTAGCGCTGAAATAGTCCGCGTAGGAGGCATGCACTGGTTGACCTGCATGCGTGAACTGAACTGGCACGGAAGATCTTGGTGTTACAGTACAGGCATAGAGGGGGATGCAAATCTCGAACATCTCATCGGTGCTGAATGTTGCTGTTACGCCAGCAGTAACCACCCTATTTGGGATAGGGACTGTGCACAGGATGGTGATATGTGACGTGGGTGTGGACTCGCACAAGTGTCCCCTATGTGGAGGACTAAGATGGATCCCTCGTGGAGCTGCGAGGAAAGCTCATCACGTGGGCACTCAGAGGCGTTGATTGAGATGCAAATTTTGTTGGCAGTGGACATAGGGGGCACCATGGGGGTGGTGGGGAAAAATAATGTAGTTCAGGAGAAACACTCTGTGGGGGTGTTGGATGCCAACACTTGCGATGGGGTAATGTCACACTCAACATGTGGTTGGGCCTGAGGTTGTGGATTGTCACACGTAGTGCCTGAGTGAAATGAGGGTAGAGTATCATCACATGCAACAACTGAGCTTCCCACAGATGTACACTCTGTGCACATATGATCATGGTGGGGTGCAGGGGAGTGGGCAGTCTGTGTGAGGTCGGGGTCATCATCTGATGGAGGAAAACTCGACTCAAGAGGGTGTGGCCCAGATTTATTGATCATCCGGGCCGGTTTCACACATTCAAGGGAAACTGTCTGCCAACAGCCACTGATGAGAATGTCCATAGTATTGCCCATGTGAGCCACTACTCGATGGGGGCCAGGGTAAGGCGCCTGTAATGCGAGTTTGATTGTGTCATCCAGTAACATAATGAACTCGCAAGAGCCCAGTGCTGAATGCAGAAAGACCCAAGGACGGGTGTGTGGTCATGGAGGGGGTGTGTGGATCGCGACTATGTGTGTCTGGACATGCTCAACTAGAGCAGGGAGGTCAGACAGATTGATGACTGCTTCATCATTGACAAACTCTGTGGGGAGAACTAGGGTCTCACCATACAGGAGCTCTGCAAGTTAAGCCTGGAGGTCTGTCTTGTAAGCCATGTGTATTCCTAACGTAACCCAGGGATGGGCGTCGGACCACTCACCACTGTGGCACATGAGGGCCGCTTTCAGAGTCCTGTGCCACCGCCCGACCAGTCAGTTGCTCTGTGGATGGTAAACCGTAGTGTGGAATCTATCCACCCCACAGAGTACGCAGAGTTTGTAAAACAGTAAGGGATTCAAACCGCTTTCCCTAGTCGGTGGTGATGGATGTAGGGCAGCCAAATTGAGCTATCCAGGAGGATATGAATGCGCGTGCTACGGAATCCGCTGTGATCCTGCAGGGGTATCACCTTGTAATCGATTCATGTTGAATGTTACTTAAATTGTTTCTTGAGCCTGGTCCATTGATGAATGAATGCGAAATTTTCATGCTTCACAAAATTTATTCACATTAATTGACATACAAGCTGCACACTCGTCATGTAAACAAAACACAGACTGACTTCACTGATCTCTTTGACTTCCAAAAGTAACTTCAAAATTGACTCCTCGCAGCGTCGCTGCATATAGAATTTTAACAATAACTTTCAAAATAAAGCATTATTAATTTTGTACAATTTTGATGTTACAATTAATATTTACAAAATGTAAAAAAACTGATGTTACAGCCGAATAAGGTATAAAATACAATATTCAATGACAATCTTTTATAGTAATATCTTTAGTTTTCCATAAGAAAATCATTCTGAACTTTAGTTACAATAATGTCTCTCATATTATTTTAGTCACGTAATTAATTAGTTTGGATTTGGTTACTGTTACTAATATTCAATGGTGGAACAGAGCTTGTGCTTTATCCGATTACATACATAAAATGCACAAATAAGGCCTCAAATTCTGGAAATTGGAAAACTGTGAGATGTAAACAATTGGAGAGTTAATTAGAAATGTAATTACAAAGAATATTAATTACAGAGGAAGACATAAAAATAAATAACAAATGAAAATACATCGCTTGGTAATAACTTTTAAGCTGTTTCTCAAGATAGTGAGGTCTTCTGTTACTGGATTTTTAGATTACCATTTTGTCAATTAGAAGCATTGATTTTTCATGCTAACATCTCTGCAGTCTCTAGTTATTTATTTCTAAGGACTTATTACTTCAATTCCTTGATTAGTTACTTAATTTAGTATATGTATGTAATCATCAATGTATGTAATCAATGTAATCAATGTATGTAATCAATGACAACAATCCACTGATAATTATGACAATGCACGATCTTCCAGAACATTCCATATGCTTTCACAATGAATATCAAGTTTTTTTATCAAATAGGACAGAATGATATATGCAAAGACACACATACAAGGCCTTAGGAAGCACTGACTTGTCCGATAGTTATCTGGATGCATATTTAAAAAAAAAAGGTAGCATCAGACATTTCATATGAATCCTGGGGGAGGTTGTACCATTATAGCCTCCACTCAATGTATAATGCGTTTGATGACAGACAGGATTGACCTGAAACCATCAGACACGGGTAACAATCCTACTAGGTCCAGATGCACTTGTCGGAAGTGGCCTTTCGGGATGTTGAATTTACCTAGATGTCACCACGTGCTAACGCAGATTTAAGTCTTCAAAAGCCTCACCATGTTGTCAGACCACTGTACCAGGCGATTACGCAAGGTTTGTTTTCTGGCCAATGCGTCAGTCAAAGGGGCTTGAATTGCTGCTGCCATTGGCAGGTTACGACGGTAGAAATTGATTGTTCCTAAAAACTGGCGTAATTCAAGAAACAACACTGGGAGAGGTAGATCCTGAATGCAGTCAACCCACTCCTGGGGCGGGGGGGGGGGGGGGGGGGGGGTATATCTTCTGAGGAGATGGTGTACCCCAGAAAAGTGACAGAGGTGCATCGAAGTTGTGACTTTTTACTGATCTCGACTCTGTTACGGGTCAATAAGTCCTGTATTGTGGCCTGGTGGAGTTCGTGTTCTCTGTCAGAGGAGGAAAAATGAATATGTCATTGAGGTATGTGTAACAATATGTGCAGTTAAACAGAAGTAAGTTAATAAAACATTGCCAAGTTTGGGCCGCATTTTTGAGACCATAAGGTATGTAACAAAATTTGTAGAGGCTGAAAGGTGTGATCAGTGCTGTCTTTGGTATGTCACTCTGTTCCATGGGTATCTGTAAATATGCCTTGTGGCAGTCCAAGACACTGAAGATGCGTCCTCCGCTCAGTACTTGTGCAAAATCTTGTATATGAGGTATCGGATAATTGTCTAGTACGGTCCGTGTGTTGAGGCAGCAATAGTCGCTGCAGAGGTGGGAACTAAATATATGAGCAAAGACCAGTTACTGTCTAACAGATGAACAACACCTGCCCACTGAAGTTCCTCCGCTGCAGCCTTAGCAAGGTGTAGTTTATGTGGCGGCAGTCGGCACGCTTTATGACACACTGGTGGCCCATCTGTTGTGACAATTTTGTGTGTTGTGCCATTCGAGATAGTGTTCCACTGGGCTGGCAGACTCATTCGTGGGCCGTCGTGAAGGGGAATCGGTAGCATACAAGAGTCTCTATCCTTATGTACTGGGTAAGCTGTCCGCGTCGGTAGTGACAAAGTTCCACGAGGTGCATCTCTGGTGTCGGGCGGCGGCGCCAAAGTTCCGTGCAGTGCATCACCGGTGTCGGTGGGTGATGGTGTTGACAGGTATTGTACGAAGCATCATGCCTCGGCAAGGACTTGCGTACCCGACGATAAGCCTTGGTTCAGTTCGGCATTGCGAGCATGGAGATCTTCAACTGCAGAGTGCTCGGAATGAAGCTGGATGATGGAAATTGCAAGGCTGTCCACCAGTGAGGAGCACTCAATGAGAGCTGTGTTGAAATTGACGGGAAGCTGAGGGGGATGGGGAGCCGAGTGGGTGACTGAACACACAATATGAGTGGACAAGGCGTGGTGCAATAATGAGGCTGACTGGAAGTCTGGAGACAGTCCAATGTGAAAAAGGAAGTCAATGTCTAATATTGGGTCTTCTACATCAGCCACACAGAAGGAACAAGTGAACTGTTTGCCAGGTATAAGTTCAATAGGTAACTTAGCCAAACCATCAACACGAAATGGCAATTTATTTGATGCTCGAAGGAACAGTTTGGCTTGTGCCGTGTCCTTTACAATAAATGTAGGGGGTATGACACTAATGTCTGCTCCAGTGTTGAAGAGAAAATACCAGCGTGAACCTAAATCCAAGGCACACAGACGTCCTCGTGGGGTGGGGCATCTGACGGAATGCAACATCCGTGGGCGCCCTTCCGTGTATTCGTGAGCCGTGGCACCTACTGCGGCTTGCATGTGGCATTTGGGAATGCACAGGGCAGGCGGCAGTTGCGAGTGGCATCCCTGTAAGTGGAGTGGAATCAGCATATGCATGAGTCAGTTGTACGCGTCTTGCCAGCCAAAGCGACAGGTGAGGGCAAGGCAGGGCAGGCAGGCGCTAGCATGGTTGCGGTTGGGACTGGCTGGTGCCAGCCCACTGACAATTCCAGGTCTTGGCCACTAGATGGCTGCTGTTCTGTGTGCTGTCTGTGATACACATGCCTTCGGCCTCTATCTCCCGAGGTGGAAGTATAGTCACAGGATTACCAACCTCGGCAGTATTCGGCACTGTGCTACACTGCGGGAGGTGGCAGTGCCGAATAATTGCATATGCATGGTCTGCTGGCCGTAGTTTATCCTCGAGTGATGCTGTGGTATGTGGAAGCAAATGTAATTGTAATTCTTGCGGCAGATTCACAATGCCCAGAGCACTAAGTTCGGCAAGATCTCGGTAGCGACCTGCACATGCAAGTGTCGCCACAGCTGTAAGGGGGTTCTGCTGACTAAAGTCTCATCATAAATAATGTTGTGAATAGTATCAGCTGGCAGATGAGAAAAGCGTTGAATGAGTAGTGCACGGGCAGAAGTATATTTGTTGCTCTTGGGTGGGTTCAGCAACAAGTCACTCATGATATCAGGGTGGTCATGGAGGTGGTTCACTAAACACACAAAATGAGTGCTGTCATCTGCATCTGCAATGCCATGTATGTGCAACATGTTGTCTACCAAGGTAAACCACATCACTGGGTTGTCCGGTTGTAATGGTGGCAGCTTTGGAAAATGACTGGGTCCAGTGCTTGGAGGGGTGTAGGTATCATATGGGGATTCTGCATGGTGTTCACTGGTGCGAACTGTGCCTCATTGACGGTCGTTGTGGTGCATTGCATGTCTGGTAGCTGTGAAGGCGAGACGTGATATCCAGTTCTTGTAGGCAGGAAATCTGTATGGCCACACAATGAGCACGGTGTGGCAGGCACTGAGGGATTAACAGCCAATGCAGAGGAAATCTCGAGCAGAGGTGCAAAATCATGATTGAGAGCACCGAGTGACAGGGCAGAACCACAGCAGATGCATTGACCAAGGTGTACTCGGGGCTCCAAGATGAATAGGCATATACATGGCCCAGCATGGTTGACGTGAGTGTCCCTTCAACTGGTGCAGAGGGGGGGGCATCACTAAATGGTGGACCGCTCTGAGGAGGGGGGCGGCCATGCATGTGGTCCCAGAAACTGGACAGCCCCGTAGAAGGCGTCTGCACCGATGTGTACAGCACCCGGTGTGGTGTGCCGGTGGAGGTTATGGTCGACTGGCCAGTTGAAGCAAACATCAGAGACACGAACACTCCTGGTGTATTTGTAGCACACAGGTAAAGTGCTGCACTTCACAGTCGATTGTCTATCCTGCAGTTGCAGCGTCCTGCACTACTGGAAAAACTGGAGATTGTGACATTGTCTACTGGTGCGAAACCAGTGATATACAGTGAGCGACTGCAATGTATTTTCATGACTGGGGGTCACCAATGTCAATTTTCTCGGTATAGCAACTGACCATGCACAGAAAATTCTAACTTATTATGATCAGACACTTTTTTTAAAGTTTGTATAATTGCACAAAACGCAAGAAAAACAATACAGAAAATCACAACATGAACATCATAACCCAAGTCCACAAGAACAATACAAAGAACAGCGAGTCCCCAAAGACCATTTACTTTGCGCTTCACAGGTGACAGTTACTGGCGGTCGATGGTCACCACAAATGTAAAGTTTGTTGTTCAATCACCTGCCATTCACATTATTACTGTAGCACTGAACTATCTTGTGTACATAAAAAACACGAAGCTGTACTATTGTACAGGTTCCACATTAGACTACAGGTCCAACTACACTCCTGGAAATTGAAATAAGAACACCGTGAATTCATTGTCCCACGAAGGGGAAACTTTATTGACACATTCCTGGGGTCAGATACATCACATGATCACACTGACAGAACCACAGGCACATAGACACAGGCAACAGAGCATGCACAATGTCGGCACTAGTACAGTGTATATCCACCTTTCGCAGCAATGCAGGCTGCTATTCTCCCATGGAGACGATCGTAGAGATGCTGGATGTAGTCCTGTGGAACGGCTTGCCATGCCATTTCCACCTGGCGCCTCAGTTGGACCAGCGTTCGTGCTGGACGTGCAGACCGCGTGAGACGACGCTTCATCCAGTCCCAAACATGCTCAATGGGGGACAGATCCGGAGATCTTGCTGGCCAGGGTAGTTGACTTACACCTTCTAGAGCACGTTGGGTGGCACGGGATACATGCGGACGTGCATTGTCCTGTTGGAACAGCAAGTTCCCTTGCCGGTCTAGGAATGGTAGAACGATGGGTTCGATGACGGTTTGGATGTACCGTGCACTATTCAGTGTCCCCTCGACGATCACCAGTGGCGTACGGCCAGTGTAGGAGATCGCTCCCCACACCATGATGCCGGGTGTTGGCCCTGTGTGCCTCGGTCGTATGCAGTCCTGATTGTGGCGCTCACCTGCACGGCGCCAAACACGCATACGACCATCATTGGCACCAAGGCAGAAGCGACTCTCATCGCTGAAGACGACACGTCTCCATTCGTCCCTCCATTCACGCCTGTCGCGACACCACTGGAGGCGGGCTGCACGATGTTGGGGCGTGAGCGGAAGACGGCCTAACGGTGTGCGGGACCGTAGCCCAGCTTCATGGAGACGGTTGCGAATGGTCCTCGCCGATACCCCAGGAGCAACAGTGTCCCTAATTTGCTGGGAAGTGGCGGTGCGGTCCCCTATGGCACTGTGTAGGATCCTACGGTCTTGGCGTGCATCCGTGCGTCGCTGCGGTCCGGTCCCAGGTCGATGGGCACGTGCACCTTCCGCCGACCACTGGCGACAACATCGATGTACTGTGGAGACCTCACGCCCCACGTGTTGAGCAATTCGGCGGTACGTCCACCCGGCCTCCCGCATGCCCACTATACGCCCTCGGCCAAAGTCCGTCAACTGCACATACGGTTCACGTCCACGCTGTCGCGGCATGCTACCAGTGTTAAAGACTGCGATGGAGCTCCGTATGCCACGGTAAACTGGCTGACACTGACGGCGGCGGTGCACAAATGCTGCACAGCTAGCGCCATTCGACGGCCAACACCGCGGTTCCTGGTGTGTCCGCTGTGCCGTGCGTGTGATCATTGCTTGTACAGCCCTCTCGCAGTGTCCGGAGCAAGTATGGTGGGTCTGACACACCGGTGTCAATGTGTTCTTTTTTCCATTTCCAGGAGTGTATAACTGGCCAGGTAAGCCACCTCTTAAATCAGAAGACGATAAGAGTGTACAATTGTATTGCTATTTGGAAATTATTAGCTGATATGCACATTATTTTCCAGCATGAGCAACACTAAATCATTAGTAAAAATGAATGGTGGTAGACTAACTGTTTACACTGCCAGTAACATTTTATTTAATTATCTTTAAAACATAATAGTAATGGGAAATGGAGTCTTGTTTCGTGTATAAGGTGATGTAAATCCCACTTAACTGTCCTCTTCTTAACTGTCAAGTTCCTTAGCAACCAGATTGCATAAACTTTCTGGTAACCCAACACATTACGGAGCACGTGATTGGCCTGAGTACAGCCAATATGCAATGTGGACACCACATCTGACACTGTTATGTGCCTGTTTGTTGATATCATACCCTGCACACAACAATGTTGTTTTTATTCGTGGTTGTGGAGCGATAGCCACTTCGACCTTCACTCTCCACACTCCATGATCCTTCTCTGGACATGCAATACCAAGGATCAACCATTTGACAAGAGATGGCTTCTTCACTGTACACAGGCTGTAGGCATTCATGGATGACAGACACACTAGTACTGTGTGCCTATTCATTCCAGACAACTGCATGCACTTCAATTGGCGACCATGTTGTCAGTAATTGTCCATCTTCCATCATGATGTGTACTCGAATAACCTCAGGTCTGCTGCTTCTATATACTCTCCGGAACTCTGTGCATGCATCACTCCTTCTTTGCTGATGCCCCTTCCATTGTTCAAGCAACAATTGGTGTGGATTCATATGGTATCTGTTCGTGTCACCTGGAATACTATCTTCTCTTTCAAAAACAATGAAGAAACTTACTTTAGGAACGTCCTTCATTGTAACTCATGCCATAATTTGTTAATTCTTTTATGCAAGTCTGTGTACAGCAACTACATGAGCAACATCTATGTTACAGAATCCGCAAGTTGCAATCATATCTACCAAAGTCCATGTCAGCAAGCTCACGATTAACTTGCATATGAGTGTTTGCACTAAGAACCTACTCACTTAACATTTCTTTGTCAAAGTATGCATAAAAGTGAATCCTATGTTCAATGTGTTTGTGATCACTATAAAAAATGTACACAAATGGTTGTGTGTATGTTGTATGTTAACCGGGGGCCTAGAAACGGTGGAGAGGCTCTGTCCCCTCCGCAGCCGCAGTGGTCCACAACCCCACGATGACTACCGCAGTCCACTTCACCCCTCCGCCGCCACACACCGAACCCAGGGTTATTGTGTGGTTCGGCCCCCAGTGGACCCCCCCGACCCCCCCCCCCCCTCCCCCCGTCCTCCCAGGGAATGTCTCACACCAGACGAGTGTAACCCCTATGTTTGCATGGTATAGTAATGGTGGTGTACGCATACATGGAGAACTTGTTTGTGCAGCAATTGCCGACATAGTGTAGCTGAGGCGGAATAAGGGGAACCAGCCCGCATTCGCCGAGGCAGATGTGAAACTGCCTAAAAACCATCCACAGACTTGCCAGCTCACTGTACCTCGACACAACTCCACCGGGCGGATTCGTGCCGGGGACCAGGCACTCGTTTCCACTCCAGAAAGCCGTGCATTAGACCATTCGGCTAACTGGGCGGCCACAGAAAAGGTTACTTCCTAATGAACTGGGTTTTGTGGAAGTTTAATGTATTTGTGGAGAAAACTTTTAAGTGTGTTAAAGACCTTGACAAAATATGTTGCCACTGACCACAGCATATGGGCTAGCATGGTGTTTGTGAAATATAAAAACAAATGTAATGAAAACTGGTCACCTCTCGAAATGAAAATGATTTACTTGAATAAATCTGAAATTGTGAAAATTTCAACTACTGTTTGCTGTATACATCATCAAACTGTATGACTATTAACAAAAGAAATTTTGGATTATGAGATTTCAATTATGCATGCATCACTGAGGAATTTTAGTTTATCATGAGGTTAGTACCATTACAAGTGGTGCCTCAGTCTTTGGATCACATTACAGGAGAGGCACTGTGAACAAGAACTCAGGAATAACAGATTTAAGAATAAGTGTTAGTGAACAATTTGTGTATGAAATGGATTGTAAATGAGAGATGTGCCAGTGTTAAAGTTGAAAGTGGCATCAGACTACATTGACAGTAGAAGCAATGCAAAATTGTGAGGAAGTGGCTGCAAATTGTGATAAAAACTGTGAACTGTAGCCTGGCGAAATAAAGTTAACTCAAGCAAAATTTAGACACCTAGCGAATGACACAAGTGCTGAATGGCCTAAGAGTCAATGGGAAATTAGAAAGCAGCCATCACTTTTGAAGAGGGATCAACCAATAAGAGAATGAGGTATTCAATGTGATATTCAATGGATTGTAGCTGATAAGAGGACTGGCTAGATATCAACACACAGATTTAGAGGGCCAGATGAATACATCAGCACCAGCATTAGCAGCAGCTGACTTGGAAGAAAAGTAAGGTAAAGTGTTTCCATTTATTATGTGCCGTACACTACTCCCCCCCCCCCCCCCCCCCCCTCCAAATAAGTGACAAGGCAGTAAAAAACAGTGTACTCAAATTGATGGGCATGGGGTAGAAGTTAGCAGAGGAAAATTAATACTTACAAGTGAACCTTGCAAGATAGTAGATTTAAATCAGAGTTAGAGTATGCCTTTTTTGATGATAAGATTGACAGTCAGTTTATTAACAAAATATCACGAATACTTACTGAGTATTCTGGTATTAAGTCTGGGGAGAATATTCTCGAAATAAGGGAAGAAGTTAGTATTAATTGTGAGTTGTCCAAAAAAATTAAAGGGGCACAGAAAATTAAGGATTTTGTGTCATTATTGGTACAGTTTATGAAGCAACAAGAAAAAGTTTTCGGTAATCCAGGGAAAATGTGCAGCAAAAGTTACATTGGGAGCTTAGACTCATAGTTGAATTTGAAATTAGATCAAACTAACAGTGAGGTTAAAAAAGAATTTAAGAGCAAAATTACTATCTTAAAATTAGATTTGGACAAAAAGATAGACTTAATTAAAATTTGTTTAATATATAAGTTAGGAGAAGTGACAACAACTTGGAATCACAATTAAACAGTTTTGCTAATAATATGGTACATGAGGAAAAATGAACTGAAAACCATTATAAAAAGCCGAATTTGTTGATTCCTGTCAGGCTAATACAGAAGCAGTCTCTGAATCCTGGTCTAATGATGATAAGGAAGCAGTTTCCAACACAAAGTATTGATGTATTTAATAACACTGAAACAGAGTGTATCTTGTTAATAAATGAGACAGTGGGCAAAGTTGATGATGTAGTGATAGGTTAGCAGGTTAAAGAAGACTGTAAAGCTTTCGTAATTAATAGTAAGGTAAATGAAATGCAGTTAATTAAGACTGATTAAACAATATTGGAATCAAATGTAAGCAGGTAAGGAAAGAAAAGTTTGGAAAGAAAATATTAACAATGTAAATAAGACTGTCATTAAATTACCAATAATAGGTATGTCCAAAATTTTTGAAGTTGACAATGAAATAACAGTGTGCAGAAAGTGATTGTCGATGTAAGTGGAATGTTCAGAATGAGAGAATTATGACTGTAAAAGTGGAATGTTCAGAGAATCTGATTCTTATTTTGTTGTCACTGCAAATAACATGAATGATGAAAGCAGAATAGCATCCAGTGCTGTAAAACTTGATGGAAGAGCAGGTGGTCAGGTGAATGTTGATCAAATGAACAGGTAGGAGGTTTACTGAACTTTAGTGAACACATTACTTGGCAAGTAGTGTCTCCCCAGCTGGGTGATTCCATATTTCATTTCTTGGGTCTGTCCTATCAATAGATCATAAGGAAAAAAGTAATCATCATCTACTATATCCAGTTCTTATGTACTTCAAAGCTCTGTTTCAGTAACTGAATTTTTGATGTGTGGTATTACAAAAGAACATAGAAGCCAAAGAATATTTCAATATTATGTCATTTTAACAGTGTGGAAAAGGTATTTTTTGTCTTTAGATTTCAGTTCATAAAATAATATAAATTCTGAGGCAAGAAGAATCATGAGAGTATACAATATTGTCAGGAAATGTTATTTAAAAAGATAAAAAGCAAACTGTAAGTATGAAAATGCCCTAGAAATTTGTGCAACAGCAGTAGAAGAAATTTTTCTTATAATAAATTTGGTGCTATTTGTTGTCAGTATGTAAAAATATTGCTAAAGTAATTCATCCAGTTTAAAGCAAAATTAAGTTCCATCGCTCATTTGAAAGTGTGTTTTCAATAGAACTGTGCCATCTTATATTCCTTCAGGTGACACTAAAGGAAGTTAAAATAAAATAATGTTGCCAACAATAATGTTTGGTGAGAAGAATTTGTTATGTTATAGCTCTTCAGGCTGGAACAAAGATAGATGTGTTGCCGCAAGTAAAGTCATGCTGAAACTAAATTATATTTTGTCTGCTGTGAGGAAAAGTAAAATTTTGTTAGTAATATTGTTGTTTGTGTAAAATTTTATTTTTTACAGTAATTTTTGTAAGGAAAGTAAAACAGGGATTTTGGTGTTTAACAAATGGAATACTGGGGTATATGTAGCGATCAAAAAAATTAAAGAACTAGTAATGATGTAATGCAGAAAAGAAGTATAATGAAGTATTTTTAATGATGAATATGAAGGGTATTATATGATGCAGGGACCCTGGTTTTGTAGCAGTTTAAATTTGTGAATGCACATCTTCAGTTAACAAGGTTGCCAGAAAAAGCTGTAGAGATAACAGACATTATTTAATAGCAAGCTGTGATTAGATGGAGAATATAGTTTTGCTGTATTGAAACATCTAAGAAATTTGAGGCAACCTCTTGAAAGCATATACAAAAGTGTGGCACTGTAATTGAAAGTGCTTTCCTGTACAAGATGTCTCCAGGCCCCATATGCAAGAAGTTTTTATTATTTGAATTTTACACGGAGGTCAGGCTCTTAATCATTTATTTTTCAGCTGTCCAGCAACACTCAACTGGTTCACTCTAAAATAGGTTGTCATCAGCAAAGCAGCTCGCCAACCAAATCAGCCACATGATCACTTGACTTGTGAGACTGAGGGAACTTGCAGTCATGGCCAAAAAACATCTCTCTCTTCTGCTCTGAGCTGCCACCTAGAGTAGATGCTTAATATATTAGTCTTGTTTATCTTTGCATTTCCATTCTCCTCTGAGCTAGGTGCAGGGCTACTGGAGCCACCTTCTTTTGTCCCCCTAGCAATTCTCACTACACAATCCTCACCATACAATCCTCATGAAAAAATAAACCAATATGGTTTCTTTTTCTGAATATGACTACTGTATATTATTTACAAGCCCACATCACTTTCCAATCCTGATTACTCTCCCAAGTGGCTGAAAAAACTGGCATCAGAATTGGGGTGCTGAATTCACCCTGTTTTTCAGCTTTAAGATGCTGCATATAAATTACTGAGCTATGAGTGAATGCTTGAAACCATTTGCTGGGTCCATCTAGCACTGTGCTGTGATGCAACGAATGTGCACTTTGTTCAGAAGGTACATGCAACCACTGCATTCTACCCAGCACAGCCATCTCTGCTGCCACCTCTGTCGCTACTGCTGCAGAAGTGTGAGGCCGTCAGTCCACACTCACTGCCTCTGCAGCCTTTGCACAAGACAGCATTGCAGGTACTATGATCCAGCACCACCCCAATGCTAGGTGCCACTGCTGCTGTGTTGATGCTTGATACCACCACATTATTCATTGACCAACAGATGTTAGTTGCAAGCTTCGTTTTTAAGGAGAAGACAACACTGGCACTGATTCTGCAAGAGATGTTGCTGAGAGCTGCCACCAAACTTTTGTTTTGTCTGATGTAGATGCCTTAATAAGGCACTAGTAAATGTGATGCCTCAATGAAGCAAGCCTCACTTCCCCATTTCTGAGATTTCCATAGGCTGTTCCAGACTGGTCTGTAATTGATGTTGGAATGGATCTACTGGTTCCCACCTTCTAAGATAACCCAGACAAAAACTCCATTGTTGTCATATTATATGGATAACTTACACTCAGATTGGGTTTGTCTATTGCCTTATGCGACTTCGTCATACAATACAAGATTACATGAAACAACATGGGTGAGTCCCTTTGAGGTTTTTTACAGTTGTAAATGCATCTCCCTTTCAAGATAAAGAGAATTGAAGTACCTGGCTGAAAGATTAAAATTCATTTGGAAGAGACCCGCAGAACAATGGAGCTGTGACAGTAGCAAAAGCTCCATAGATGAAAAAATGCTAGGATGCCACTACACCAAGCAAGAGATTGTGTGATCATATGACAAACTACAGTGAAACTAGGCAGAACTAAGACATTTATGCACCCCTGGGTGAATAATTTAAGATACAGCATTTAATGTCACCAGTCAATGTTGAATTACAGCTCCCAGATGAAAAGACTTTCGTTCATTTTGATCACATAACCAAATATAAAGGTAGTAATATACCATCTCCTATAATGGATGCAGCTAAACTTAAAAAGATTATTTTGCACAAAAGCCAGTACCCAGTAGAACTGTTACACAGCAACCGATGAGTTCCTGTCACTATAACTTACATTCCACCCTCAAGTGCAATATCTGGTTTAGGCATTAAGAACTTATTGCATATCCACTACTTTGTTAATTATATGATGGTGTATATATGTTAAAAAAACATCTATTACACCTTGGGTAGAGATAAGTAGTGGCTATAAATACTATTTTGTAATTTTACGTATCTTGCCTGGTTCTGGTGTCTGGGGTTTTCTTCTAATAACATTCCAGGTCTTATCAATTATATTCACATTTATTTGTCATTTCAAAGTCTTTGATACAGCCAATTTGATACATATTCTCTTTGATAATACAACAGCTGACAGAGAGAACTTTCCCGAACAAAAGCGATCACACAAGTACCAACTGACAGACTAAAACAGACAGACTCACAGCACTGAACTGAACTGAACTGGTGCTGCATGGCAGCGTTCCCCATTTATACTTCACAAACAATGAGTATTTTTGATATTCATTAGTACAGCATCATGAAATTAATAGTTACAATTAAAATTTACAAATATACAAAAGGTTAACAATGAGAGTATGTACAAAATAAAATATCATTTTGTTACGTAAAACTTCAGGTTAGAAATTGTACAATTTAATCTTTAAAAGTAAATATGAGTTATTTACAATAATGCATTTTGTTAATTTAAAAAATACAAATTAATTACCGCACAGAAAATGTTCCTAACATTTGCGTTAGATATGCACAAGCTGTTTGATTTTTCTACAACAGTAAAATTTCGATATATGCGTCCAAACGTAAGTAATGTAGTTAATTATGAGTGTTGAGAATTATCAGTTAATTATTTTGGTAATGATATTAGCTCTGGTTTACAAATTTGGGTTTGAAGTTACACATTGCTAGAAATTATGTAAGTTTAGCTTTGGTTCTACCTTTTTTGGATTAAGTTACAATAACTTTTCCAAATAGAATTTTCGAGATCAATTTACAGTTCATTAACGAAAGGAATAACGATAGTAATATTTATGTTTGCTTATTGTTCAATGAACTACATACTGATTATTATATTTGTGATTAACAATTGATGGTTCATAGTTATTATTATGTTACACATTTACATACTATATAATTGTTAATCGTCATATTTAAATATCAGTCTGCTCAAAATAATATCATTACATCATAAATCACTCTTCCACAGTGTCTTAAATTTAATGTATTTAATAACTGAAATGATCAAATACCAGGCTACACATTTGGGGTATCGACTATTACAGTAAAGCTGGGGGGAAGGGGGGGAGGGGCTGGTATGTTATAAACTGATTTTTTTCTTACACCTTAGGTGGGAGATAGTGTCATTATTTTCTGTCACTCTATTGTTTAATCATATTAATGATCCTGCTATGTGAAAAAGTGAAATGGGAAGACCAAGTAAGGAATGAAGAAGTATTAAGAAGCGTTGGAGAAGAAAGAAACATGCTGAAAGTCATCGGAAAGAGATAACAGAAATGGACTGGACATTGTTTGAGGAGGGGCTGTTTATTAAAGGAAGGAATAGCTGGAATAGTGGAGAGAAAAAGGGGAAGAGGAAAAAGAAGACAAATATTCAGAAATGAAAAGACTGGCTATGGACAGACAAAAGTGGAAGAGGCTTAACACGTGACGAGATCTACCGTAAGGCAGAATACCGTACTAATACTAGTACTAGTACTGGATGGATCTACAATTCAAGGTCACCACATATTTCAAAATTTCAAGAAATCTCTCTTAAATCAAATCTAGATTTTAGTACTATGGTTGGAATACCATCATAACCAGCATTACAAAATTTTTGTTACAGGGGATATTAAGCCATAAATAAGAGAAAAAAATCTGATGTGTTTCCTAAATGTGCTAAGATCAATGACTTTCTATTGCTGAAATGAAAACCTGACTAGGAAGGGAGCAAGCTTTGGCAATTAGCAATGTGTGTATAAATTAAGTACAATATGTCACCATCAAATTAGGAATATCTGAACATTATAGCATATGGCTCAAAATTGAAAACCTGCCTACTGATAATTCCAAGATGTTAACTACATATATTAACTACATATACATAGTTCTCAAGGAAGGGAACACTGAAAGAATGAAAAATGACTTTAAAGTAATTGAGTATCCAATATCATAACCATTGAGAAAGTTATTAATGTATGCTTCTTCACATTCCTTTCTATCAGGAAACATACATTTGCAGAAGCTGCCATCTTGTTTCTAAAAGATACAAATCTTGCAACAGTCAGAAACCACAACATTCAAAGAATGGTACACACTGCAACGCAATAAAATCAGGATATTTTACTCATGCTGAAGGACATAACTGCTGACAGTTGTGAGAACAAGAAAAACGCTATAAGCTTAAAAAAAAAATCATATCTGAAATTAAAGCAGCAAGAATCGTTTTAAATTCAAAAAACAACTGTAAAGCAACTTAGAATGTGGTAAAAAGTGAAATAAGCATGTGAAAGGAGGAAATCACTATCCCAGTTAACTGTAAGATTCTCAATGAGTATTTTGTGAATTCTGAAAGTTTCCTTGTATCACAAAGTGTGGTGATACATATGATGTGGGGGCCTTCCATTTGCAATCACAGAGTAAAACAAACAAAAGATTCACTTGGAGAAGAATTACTGCTACAGATCTTATCTGCTCGGTTAACATGCTGAACAGCTCCAGAACAGAGGATTGTCATGAGCTCAATATGAATGTTCTAAAATGTATAATTGTTGAAATTAAAATGCCAATGCTCTATTTGTTAACAAAATTACTGATGATAGTACTTTCCCTGAATGCTATAAAATTTCAGTTGACGAAACCAACTGCATGGTAAAAATGCTGAAAAACTAACGGGCCTAAATATCTAAAACTGCTGAACACAATGCCGTATGGGATTTTCATGAGCATCTCAGTTCACATAGTAATAAATCTCACATATGCAGTGCTTTAAATCAGTAACATGCTGCCGAAACATTAACACAGTAAGTGCAAGGTGTCCCATAAATTTGAGGTTATGCTTCACGTTATTAACCTGATATTACAGTATAATCATAAAGGAATTTTAATGGCTTACTTTTGTTGATTTTAAATTTTCCCAGGGGATAGCCCACTTCCATATTTCTAACAATTCTTCTTCCTTCAGAAATGAAAAAACTTGCACTTTTGAGCCTGTAACTTAACTGCCTTTACACCTGGTCAAACAACATCTGTACAGCATTTTGTCTCACTAACACACATTAACACTGAGTATCATAGAAATAAAGTTGAAAACTGTATAGGACAGTTACTCTGTGTAGCATTCATGCTTCCTTTTGTTATGACTATTCTTGACATACCCAACATGCTGTTTGCAGGCAGCACACAGGCCTTCTGAATCTAGGTGGTGTTGCCTGTGTTCATATTAAACCTCAACCACTGACAGTACCTGCATTTTGATAGCTGCCATCCTTCTACAAAAAATATCCCTTCCTGGCAATGGCATATCTACAGTGACAAGAACTCCCTTCCACCATAAGCCAAATGTCTCACAAAGGGCTTCACAGACAAGTACTACCCCCCCCCCCCCCCCCCCCCCAGACCTAGTCTGTAAACAGGTGTCCCATGCCATACCCCCACACACCCCCAATCCTCCGACTATCCCTAAGAAATAGCTACAAAGGAGCACCTCCTTCATTAGCCAATGCCATCTCAGATTCAAACAACTGGATTATCCATCATCATGCCCTGAAATAAGAGACGAGCTACTCAAGTCCTTCCCATTCCTCCTAAAGTGGGGTTCTGTCACCCATCCCCTTGCCTCAGTGATCATATTCCTGTGGAAGATACTGGTACAAGACCTGCCTAATCCACTCACCCAGCATTCCTATTCCAGTCCCACCACACGCTTATCCTACCCCATCAGATGTGGGTCAACCTGTGAAAGCGGCCATGCCGTATTCTATCTCTGCTGCAATCATTGCACAATGTTTTATATTTGGATGACTACCAACCAGCTGGCCTGCAGGATGAATGTCCACTGCCAAACTTTAGCCAAGAGCAAAGTGGACAACTGAGTGGCACAACATGCTGCTGCACATAACACGCTTGATTTCAGTGGTTGCCTCATGACCTGGGCCCTCCACCACCAGCTGCTCTGAGCTGCACAGAGGGGAGTTATCCTTACAACACATTTTCCTCTCTCAAAATCATCCCATTATCGACCTAACATTACCTACTGTCTCCACATCTCCCACCCAACAGTTTCTGGCCCCTCTTATCTATCACCTCCTTCAATTGATTTCCCCCACCCTCTTTCTACTCTGCTGTCTGCCAATCCCACCAACCTTTTCCACTGTCTGCTTCTCTCGTTTCTGCTTCCCTAGCCAGTGCCCCCTTCCTCCACAGCTCCCTGACGCTGTGCCAAAGAGCCTTGTCTGGCCACCATCTAGTGCATGCATTCTCCATTAAGCAGTGCTGACGCATCTCCTACCACTTGTAAGCTGCCCCTCTCCCACCCAGTCCAGACCACTGCTTCTGCTCAATATGATACCATTGTATTCTGGCCACAGCAGCCAGAAAGAGCAGTCATGTATGCATGAAGTTTGTTTGGTTGTGTGAATGTGTGTATGTTTTCTTTTCTTTTCTTTTCTTTTGTAAAGAAGGCTTTGACTGAAAGCTTGGGGTGTGTAACAGTCTTTTGCTGTACCTGTTTTCAGATCACCATATCACCTTTACAGTGAGTGGCAATCTATCCTTTTTATAATTTTGTTGATATTCCAACCTGGAATTTCCATTTTTTGATAAAGCAGATTTTGGTGATTAATTCTGGTGAGATGGACATCACACATGGATGTGATTTATTAATAAATGCCTTGCATGGTCACAGCATCATGAAGTGAGAGATTTTCATCTGAATTCTATGGTGATAGACTATTTGTATAATTAATTAGCAAGAACATTGATCATAGTAGAATTCATCTTATACCAGTGATTCCCAGCGTGTTCCCATAGCTTTTTTTTTCTTTTTAAGGGTTAAAGACAGTACAAAGTTACAGAAAAATAGTGCAGTTGAAACAGCTAATAGCTAAATGAAGTACTGCAGTTTGGACAAAGCCAACAATCTTCAAAAGCACTCATTTACTGCCTTTCACCAAAACAATGCAAGTGTAATTGATAGAAAGGATTAACTCCTATTGTCCATACAGAAAAATTAAAAGGTAGATGGCATATCAGAAAGACAGTCCAATCTAATTCAAAGAACAGTCTGTAGCAAATCGTTGAAACTGCATTACCTATAGCCATATAACAAAATCTTCCAAGAATATGGCAAAATACAATTAGGAACACTACTAAACAAAAATTGCTACTCAAATGAAACTGAGCCTCCAGAAAATAGCTCTGGCACACACACTGCTTCTTTCAGATTAAAAGGGAATGATAAAAAGTTTCCGTTCTAAGGCCGTACAGTCCAGAATCAGTGTACCGATCAGACACAATTGCTGTTAGCATTGAGACGATCATCCCACCGATGCACCAGGTTGAAAATACCTTTTGTGGGAAAACATTGTGTTCTGTTACTTGAAGAAGTCTGTAGCTACCTGCTCCGCGTGATTGCCTGACAGGAATTTTCAACCCTTAAAGGCCTTTTTTACGGATCTGAAAGGGTGATAATTGTATAGGAGGAGATCAGGACTATTGGGTAGGTTCTTGAGTGTCTCCCACTTGTCAGTAATAAATGAGGCTGGTCTCAAATATTGACCATTTTCTTCTTGTGTTGAACTGTGACCTGCATGGAACTTAGCCCACCATTCCACAATGTTTGTTTTCAACAGACATGCTGCCCATACACATTCTTCATGCTCGAATGGATGTCTACCAGTGTTTGTCCTTTGCCAGCCAAGAAAAGAATAACAGCATGTTGGTTCTATTTGGACACATTTGGTAATAACATCATACTTCATGTTTCCGCATTTACCACATGGAAAGGTACAAATGCTACACCAATCCCTTGCCTACATATCGAGCTTATATACCCACATGGGAGTCGCACTATGTTGCATATATGCTGCAGCAGTGCTCTCAAATGGAAACTTTTTGAACACCCCTTGTATTTTGTATGATATTTAATGGTTACTTCATCACTATGGCAGGAAACATTACAGCCGCTCATAAATGACTAGATACAGAAGCATTAGATTTACTTTGCAGACACTGTACACACCAACAACAACACATATTACTTTAAAAAATACAACCCCAAAGGAGATTACATAATTCATCATGTCACTAAAACATAGTACTTCTACTGGCTATGATGGTGTTTGTAGAAGAGAAGCTTGACCATATCTTTGCAATCAGTGATATTATCAGTTAATGACTTGGGGCTCATTTGCTGACTGCCTTATAAATGCTGTCCTAATACCCATCTACAAAACTGAAGATAAGAATATCAGCCCTAATTACAGATCCATTTTACTCTTACAGTTTGACCAGCAACAAACTGTCCATTCGCATGAACGGACACAGGCAGACAGTGTTTGTTGGTAATGAGGATTGGTGCACGGCCAGCACATCTTGGCACAGTGTTACACCATCCGGGTTATCTGGATACTTCCCACTGACACCAACCTATCAGAACTCTGGAGATGGGAACTTGCCCTTCAATATATCCTATCTTCCCGTTACCCACCAGGCCTCAACCTCCGCTAATTTCAAGTTGCCGCTGTTCGTACAGCACCTGTCATTCAATAACATCTTTGCCTCTGTACTTCCGCCTCAACTGACATCTCTACCCAAACTCTTTGCCTTTACATGTGTCTGCTTGTGTCTGTTATGTGCGGATGGATATGTGTGTGTGTGCGAGTGTATACCTGTCCCTTTTTCCCCCCAAGTTAAGTCTTTCCACTCCCAGGATTGGAATGACTCCTTATCCTCTCCCTTAAAACTCACATCCTTTCGTCTTTCCCGCTCCTTCCCTCTTTCCTGATGAAGCAACCGTGGGTTGCAAAAGCTTGAAATTTGTGTGTGTGTTTGTGTTTGTTATTGTTTCTATCAACGTACCAACGCTTTCGTTTGGTAAGTTACAAAATATTAATATAATGTAGATAGATAAAAATACCTACTCATGAAGTGGCAGCAGGAGAAGACACACACACAAGATACTGAAATGCACTTGCTTTCAGTGCCAGTGTCTCCTTCTTACAGGAGAATTGAAGGGAAAGGAAGAGGGATAAAGGAAAAGGACTGGCAAGGTTTAGGAAATGGGGAGAGTTACAGAAAAGTCACCCAGAACCTCAGGTCAGGGGAGACTTAATGGAAGAGATGAGCAGAAAAGCCTGACTGTTGGAGCCAGCACCGTACAAGGTTTGAAAACCTGAGAATTTAAAGATGGGAGATAGGATAATAAGCAAGACCAGTTACAGGGCTGGTGTGGGTGGTGGCTGGAGGGCACATCAGACAAGTCTTACAAGAGTGACAGTCACAGGCATAGGTGCCACAGGGGAATTGGATGCAGAAGAAAAAGGAACATAGGACATCCCCCCATACACACATCACCCCGTCTTTGAAATATCCTGGCTAGATGCTATGCATGTTCCTTCTGCACCAGTATCACTACCCTGTGGCTTCTACCCATATGACCGCCTCACTGTAAGATCTGCCCCATGCTCCCTCCTACCTCCAACTGCACCAGCCCTGCAACTGGCAAAACATGTATTATCACAGGGAGTACCACCTGTGATACAACATGTATCATGTTTAGCTGTTATATAAACACTGCTCAACCTTTTTCATTGGTATGATTACCAGATTACGAGCAAGTAAATATTACACTACAAGCAGGAGATAAACAGCAGCTGTTTTCAAAAAATGCAGATCTGACATCTTTTTTAGGTTATGTATGGCCAGCATGATCAAATAAAATTGAACAGTACAGTAATATAGTGTACAAGCCAAGTTTCTAAGAGCTGCTTTCCTATTGTAGATGTGTACTTGGATTCATTCAGCATTCTTCAGGATTCTCCTTCATGGGATCTATGGAACACAATGAATTAATTAATTAAGAGGCAAACATGTTAATGCATCATAAATTTATAATCTCCATTTTGTGGAAGACATTGTGTTGTTTGCCTTTAATGCAGAAAAACTTCAACAAAAAACATAAGTTAGAAGCAAAAATGATGTGTAGACAACATGTCAAGCAAGTGTACTGAAATTATCAGTATCATAGCACCAGTTCACAGACTGCAAAGTAATTAAGCAGAAACAGTATGTCTAAATGCTAATGTCAAGCAGAACATTTACAAAATTGTGTTTTAATAGTTTTGTCTTAAGGCAGAGAGACATGTAATTTTAATGCAATGTAACCGACTAAATGAATGATGGATGAACCAAGCAAGGGTTTTTGTATTTGTCTTATTTTGACTGCTTGTTTATATTTTTACCCCATTTTGGTTGCAAGAGATGACAGAGAGAATGTTGTAATGTAAGTTGGGTAAATGAAACTGGAATATAATAGGCTGCTGCTGATGCAAAAAATTAGAAGGTGTTCCATCATTTTTCAGGTGTGCGTCTGGGCTATTTTTAATTCATGTTCCAATATTTTGGCTGACATCATTTTAGCCATTCTCAATGGGTCACTTGCAAGTATAAAGTAAATTAAAAACTAGCAAGTGACTCACCTTGAGAATGGCTGAAAGGCTGTCAGCCAAAATATTGGAACATGAATTACAAATATCCCAGATGCACACTCGAAAAATGATGGAATATTCAATACGCCAGAAAAGATTCAAGAAGTAGGTGGTGTGTTTGTACAGATTGGTAATCATGCTAAACTACTGACTCATGTGAGCTGAAATTGTGCTTGATCTTATCAGAAATGTGTGGGTCAGACATAGGCCAACTGTTGCTTGAAATTTTTCCCCATTTCACGATGATAATGTCAAAATTAAAGCAACGTATTGCCTTAGCTCTTAATATTTTGAGGCCTTCTTCATATTATACAGCTAATTTACCTCAATAAAGGTGATTGCACTTTTTCAATGTGTTTAAAAGTTCACTATCATTTAGACAAAAACAATGTGAAGGAATCATGTTTATTTTAAGTTTTAGTATTGTTTACATATATCACTCTGGTTAACACAGCTGGTGCTCACTGCACAAAACCTCTGAATAACTAATTAAATGAAACACTAAATGTTGTACAATTACTTTCCACTCCATTCAAAGTATGGTTTATAAGTATTATTATTATTCTTTCTTTCTTTTCTCAGACGTTATGTCTGGTCAAAAATGGAAAGTGACGCGGACCTTGATCAAGCGTGACTTCCTTTTAATTGCACGGTATATGTTATATTGCATTTAGGAACTTTCGGGTAATTGAACATGTATCAATAATTACAGATTTCTATAGTTGTATGTATAAGTTTGGATGTAGCTGTATTGCGTTGATGTACTGGTGGATATTGTGTGGTATGACTCCTGTAGTTGATAGTATAATTGGTATAATGTCAACTTTATCCTGATGCCACATGTCCTTGACTTCCTCAGCCAGTTGGATGTATTTTTCAATTTTTTCTCCTGTTTTCTTTTGTATATTTGTTGTATTGGGTATGGATATTTCAATTAGTTGTGTTAATTTCTTCTTTTTATTGGTGAGTATGATGTCAGGTTTGTTATGTGGTGTTGTTTTATCTGTAATAATGGTTCTGTTCCAGTATAATTTGTATTCATCATTCTCCAGTACATTTTGTGGTGCATCCTTGTATGTGGGAACGTGTTGTTTTATAAGTTTATATTGTAAGGCAAGCTGTTGATGTATTATTTTTGCTACATTGTCATGTCTTCCAGGGTATTCTGTATTTGCTAGTATTGTACACCCACTTGTGATGTGATCTACTGTTTCTATTTGCTGTTTGCAAAGTCTGCATTTATCTGTTGTGGTATTGGGATCTTTAATAATATGCTTGCTGTAATACCTGGTGTTTATTGTTTGATCCTGTATTGCAATCATGAATCCTTCCATCTCACTGTATATATTGCCTTTTCTTAGCCATGTGTTGGATGTGTCTTGATCGATGTGTGGCTGTGTTAGATGATACGGGTGCTTGCCATGTAGTGTTTTCTTTTTCCAATTTACTTTCTTCGTATCTGTTGATGTTATGTGATCTAAAGGGTTGTAGAAGTGGTTATGAAATTGCAGTGGTGTAGCTGATGTATTTATATGAGTGATTGCTTTGTGTATTTTGCTAGTTTCTGCTCGTTCTAGAAAGAATTTTCTTAAATTGTCTACCTGCCCATAATGTAGGTTTTTTATGTCGATAAATCCCTTTCCTCCTTCCTTTCTGCTTAATGTGAATCTTTCTGTTGCTGAATGTATGTGATGTATTCTATATTTGTGGCATTGTGATCGTGTAAGTGTATTGAGTGCTTCTAGGTCTGTGTTACTCCATTTCACTACTCCAAATGAGTAGGTCAATATTGGTATGGCGTAAGTATTTACAGCTTTTGTCTTGTTTCTTGCTGTCAATTCTGTTTTCAGTATTTTTGTTAGTCTTTGTCTATATTTTTCTTTTAGTTCTTCTTTAATATTTGTATTATGTATTCCTATTTTTTGTCTGTATCCTAGATATTTATAGGCATCTGTTTTTTCCATCGCTTCTATGCAGTCGCTGTGGTTATCTAGTATGTAATCTTCTTGTTTAGTGTGTTTTCCCTTGACTATGCTATTTTTCTTACATTTGTCTGTTCCAAAAGCCATATTTATATCATTGCTGAATACTTCTGTTATCTTTAGTAATTGGTTGAGTTGTTGATTTGTTGCTGCCAGTAGTTTTAGATCATCCATGTATAGCAAATGTGTGATTTTGTGTGGGTATGTTCCAGTAATATTGTATCCATAATTTGTATTATTTAGCATGTTGTATAGTGGGTTCAGGGCAAGGCAGAACCAGATAGGACTTAATGAGTCTCCTTGGTATATTCCACGCTTAATCTGTATTGGCTGTGATGTGATATTATTTGAATTTGTTTGGATATTAAGTGTGGTTTTCCAATTTTTCATTACTATGTTTAGGAACTGTATCAATTTAGGATCTACTTTGTATATTTCCAATATTTGTAGTAACCATGAGTGGGGTACACTATCAAAAGCTTTTTGGTAATCAATGTATGCATAGTGTAGTGACCTTTGTTTAGTTTTAGCTTGATATGTCACCTCTGTATCTATTATCAGTTGCTCTTTACATCCTCGTGCTCCTTTGCAACAGCCTTTTTGTTCTTCATTGATAATTTTGTTCTGTGTTGTATGTGTCATTAATTTCTGTGTAATGACTGAAGTTAATATTTTGTATATTGTTGGTAGGCATGTTATGGGGCGATATTTTGCTGGGTTTGCTGTGTCTGCTTGATCTTTAGGTTTCAGATAGGTTATTCCATGTGCAAGTGTATCAGGGAATGTGTATGGGTCTGCAATGTAACTGTTAAATAATTTAGTTAGATGTGCATGTGTTGAGGTGAACTTCTTTAGCCAGAAATTTGCTATTTTATCTTTTCCAGGGGCTTTCCAATCGTGAGTAGAATTAATTGCTTGGGTGACTTCATGTTGCAAAATTATCACTTCAGGCATTTGTGGTATCATCTTGTATGTGTCTGTTTCTGCTTGTATCCACTGTGCATGTCTGTTATGTTGTACCGGGTTTGACCATATGTTGCTCCAGAAGTGTTCCATGTCTGTTATGTTTGGTGGATTGTCTATTTTAATGTGTGTGTTATCTATTGTCTGGTAAAATTTCTTTTGGTTTGTATTGAATGTTTGGTTTTGTTTCCTTCTATTTTCACTTTTTTTGTATCTTCTAAGTTGTTTGGCCAATGCTTGTAATTTCTGCTTCTTTTCATCTAATTGCTCTATCACTTCTTGTTGTGAGATTTTACCTAACCTTTTTCGTTTTTTTTTTTTTTTTCTGACATTTCATTTCTTATAAATTGTGTTAGCTGTCCAATGTCTTTTCTCAGTTTTTCTATTCTGATCTGTAGCCTGTGTTGCCATGCTGGTTTTGTGGGTTTCTTCTGTGTGTTGGTTGGTTCTGATCTCTGCCTAGTGTGTATATTTAGTGTAGTGAGTGCTCCTATATAAACCAGTAGTTGTAACTCTTCCATAGTTGTGTTTTCATTTATTTTGTTGTGTATGATTGTGTTGATAGTTTTTATTGTTGTTTTGACTTGTGGGTTATTTGGCGGTCTATGCAAGAATGGTCTAATGTCTGTATTTGTGTCTTTGTATTCTATATATGTCAGCTGAAATTTTTCTTCTATATCTAACATGTGTGTCACTTCGTGTTCTATTTGTGCTTGTTCTGGTGGCTGCCTTAAGATTTCGTTTTGCTCTGATTGTTTAATTGATGTGTGTTGTTCTTTCTTTGTTTGCTCCGGGCTGTTTGAGTCCATTACTGTATTTTCTTCTTCTTCTGATTGCACATTATTTTGTTCCAGTATTTTTTGTACTTCTTGTTTGGTGTTTTCTAATTCTGACTGGGGTATCCTGTTATTTTTGATTATTACACGGATCTGATCAGCTAGTCGTTGTTCTGTTAAAAATTTTAATTCTGGGTATCTGGTAATAAATGTTGTGTATAATTGTGATCTGTATCCAGTTGTGTTGGTTCCTAGGTTTGTTGCTTGGTAATAACAGAACATGAGGTGTCGATTAACTTCATCTGACCATCTCATCCTCTGTCTTTGTTTTCCTTCTAGGGTGGTTGCAGGAAGCATATCCTGCAAAACACCTCTATTTGGATTTAAATCATTTTCCAGTTGGCTAGCAGTGTCGTTACCATTGTGGGCGGGCATAGGGTTCAAGCGTCATCCCCGACCATGACGGCGCTTGTCTGAGGCTTATTTAGTTCTGTCCTGAACCAACTAATCACACTAAAAGGGGGGTTAGTCCTATTAGTGGTTTGTTCTTTTCGTTGCCTTTTACGACTGGCAGAACATACCGGAGGCCTATTCTTTTCTTCTTCTTCTTCTTCTTACTATTATTATTACTGCTAATATTATTCACATTTGGTTCCTACTAGGCCATACAATATACAAGGACATTATCATGGTTTTGTTTTAGCTTTTCTTTGTGCCCCTGTTAATGTCATTCTCTCAGAATGGTCTCTTTCTCCACTCATTGACCCAAGCTGTCACAGTCTTCATAGGTTTTTCTGCTAGGCCAACTGTCCAGTTCATGTATTTTCTGCCTAAATTTCTTTCTGTGTGTTCATCAAGTTCTGTTATTCCTGCTTCCTTTAGGTCTTCTTTTACTGCAATAGCCCATTTTATTGTTTCAGTTTTAGCTTTGCTGTGAATTTCATAGGATTCCAACACCTGTCTAGTTAACCTAGTTGATTACATTCTTTTAATATGACAACAGAATGTTAGCATGCATTTTTCCACATCCAAATACTTGTCAGCTTCTTCAGTTGCTCTTTATACGTTGCTTCTTATCTACAATTTTGGGCCTAAAATTTTCATGATTACTTATTATTCTCTCATTTGGATTTCTGTTAACAATGAGTCCTTAAACTCCATAAAGACACACTGATTTTAGGGCTGTGTTGTTGTATCTCAGTTTGGTGTATTTTGAGATGCAGTTTTTTGTTATATACATCTTTTGTAAGCCTGAAAGCTGTTTTCATTTTGTGACAATGACTTTCATAACCAATGTTTCCTGGGATGGTTTGGCCTAAATATTTGAAGTGAGAAACACTCAATTTTCATGGTTTCAGGTGTTGGAATTTTGGGTGCCAGGTAGTTGCAAGACGTGTTTTTTGGTGCCCTACTCTTTCAGCTGTTTCTGTAAGACTTGCTTTTTGTTTTTGCACTTACCAATTGTCCTGACATAGAATCATTAGGCACTATGCAAAAACTAAGCAGATTATCCTAATACTGGTTCTTCTTAATTTTATTGGTTCATCAATTTTATGCTCAGATTTTGGTTTTTGCAACTCTTGAAATACTTTTTCTAAGATACAGTTGAATCATAATGGGGAGAGATCATTCCATTGTTTCACTCCTGTGTTAATTTCAAAATTTTCTGAAATATCTCACCTAGATTTTACCTTAGATTTTGTACTGTTTAGACTGTCACTTATAACTGCAGTAGTTTTGAAGTCCAGACTTTGTTCTTTTAGACTTTGGGAGACAGAGATCTACAGTCCATTGAGTCATAAGCTTTTTAAAACTCTATGAAGGTACCAGCTACGTTCTTATTATACATTTTCTGACGCCTGAGAATTAATTTCAAAACTAAAATTTTTTATGGCCAAGATCTATTTGGTCTGAAAACTGCTTGACATTCACTAATTTTGCATGTGAGTTGTGCTCGATCCAGGAGATACTGAGATAAAATTTTGCACAAAAAGAAGGGAAATCCCTCTGTAATTATTAATACCATTTCTGTCTTCTTTTTATGTAGGGGATGTATCAGTGCAGTTTTCCAATATCCAGAATTTTCTCTCTTTGCAAAATGTATACACCAGATATTTTCTAACTTTTTAATTTGTCTAGCAATTTTGTCTTTATTTGTTACCTGCGAATCTGAGTTCATTATTATGGGAATTTCTGGTAGAATTCTTTCTGTGTGTTCAGGGCAGTGTAGAAGTTTTTTTAAATTATTTGCAAAGTGCTCTGAGGTTCCTTGATTGCTAAATGCCAATTGTTCATTTTGGGGCTGGCATCCAGATAGTTATGCTTTAAAAGTTTTAATAGAGTCATTGTGCTGTTGTTTTTTGAAAGCGTTCTTCAATTTCATCGAGTTGACTGTTCTTATGTTGTCTTTTGTTTTTGTCTAATTGACTATTATTTGAATAAACTGAAATAAAAATCCGTATAAATAAGTCTAAAATACAAATGAAATTGATATACATAGACATCATGTATAGCCTTGAAGTATGTGAAATCATATTTTTTGTGTGGGAATCAGGAATCCACATGAAGTTTCTCAACCTGATGTACTTCAGTACCAGATACTCACACAGATTTGTGAAGACATGTATTGAAAACTGGAGACTGATAAATATAATGAGCAGTACCCAAAATAAAAATAAATATATCAACAATAAACATCTGAAATTTTTACTCACAATATGAAGTTATATTTCTCAAATTGTGTTTCTTGCCCTGTTTGTATCAGACAACAAGATATGGAACAAGGAAAATTAAATGTTGTTGTTTAACAAATATCTATAAAATAATAATTTTACTGTCCTTTTGATAAAATTGATAACCAGTACAAATAAATACAAAAAGAGTGCACTGTATCCTGTAGACATTTGTACACTAAACATACTCTAGTCTAATGAGATCAGTGCTATCTTTGACTCCCTCTTGTGCAAATAATATGCATTACAAAATATGCTTATCAGCCAGAACATTATGACCAGGAATCTAATAATACTGATATAAACTTGGCCAGGCAACAGCAGCGTCACCTGGCCACAGTACATGTAGTACCAGTAAGCATGCTGTCTGTGTGTAGAATGGGGAAGGCAGGCAATCTATTGGAATTTGACCAAGGGCAGATTGTGATGGCCCAGAGGCTTGGAACAAGCACTTCAGAAACTGCATGACTTGTTGGGTGTTCAAGGAGTGCTGTGTTGAGTGTCTACAACTAGTGGCGAAACAAAAGTGAAACAATGTGCAGATGTTGTGGAGTTGGGCGGCAACCCCTCATTAGATGTTGAACATTGTAGGCTGGGAAGACTGGTAAAACGGAGCAGGTGGTGAACTATGGTGGAAGTCATGTCATACATTAATGCTGGGCAGAGTACAATTGTGTCTGAACACACAGTGCACCAAACATGCCTAACGATAGGGCTCTGCAGCCTATCACCTGGGCATGTGCCAACGTTAACACCATGACACCAGCAACTATGACTGACATGGGCATGTAACCGTCAGCACTGGATGTTAGCACAGTGGCAAAGGATTGCATGGTCTGATGAATCTCGGTACTTTCTTCATCATGGCGATGGGATGACGCGAATCTATCGTCTACGAGGGGAACAGCTCCTTTACACCTGTACTGTGGGACAGAGACAAGCTGATGGCAGCTCCATTATGCTCTGGGGAACATTCACATGGGCATCCATGGGTCTAGTGCACCTCGTGCAAGTGTCATACACTGGTTGCAGACCATGCACACCCTTTCGTGACAATAATGTTCCCCAATGGCAGTGGCATTTTTCAACAAGATAATGCACCATTTCACAAGGCCAAGAGTGTGATGGAGTGGTTCAAGGAAAACAGTGGCAACTCTCAGTTGATGTGCTGCCCCCTCTCCCCCTTCCCCCCACCCCCCTCATATCTGAACATGATCAAACATATCTGGGATGTGACTGAATGTGGCATCAGAGCTCATCACCCCTCCCCAGAATTTACAGAAATTAGGTGACTTGTGAGTGCAGATGTGGTGCCAACTCCCTCCAGCAACCTACCAAGACCTCACTGCTTCAATGCCACTATGCCTCGCCACTGTTATCAGTGCCAAAGATGGACATACGGGCTATTGGGTAGGTGGTCACAATGTTCTGGCTGATCAATGTAGATTGTGAGCTCCCTTTTTTTTAACATAATATTTCACAATATATGTTTATTTGTAATTCAACATATCTACAGTTTTATTCTGATCTTGATGAAATTTTGCACATTTTACCTTCAAGACAAGAGGAAGACCGCTGTCTACATAAGATTTTGTAGTCTAATGTCAAACATTTATGTATGTAATTATTTCGGATTTCTACATTCAGATGAAACAATGAAGAACATTGATAAAAAATTAAATCAGTCAAGATACAAGTGAATTAATGTCATTACCTGCCAGTGGGCATTCATTTAAATCAATGGGGAAAGCTGAAAATTTTTTCCGGACTGGGATTTGAATCCAGGTCTCCTGCTACATAGGCAAATTAAATTAAATGCCTAACAAATGAAATACATCATGGTAAACTGACTGTAGTTCCTATTGTGAGAATAAATTACAGCAGCCAAATCCATCTTGGATATAGTACCATCATATGTCACTAGATCATGGGATGAGTGAAAGCTCAAGAATTTGACAGAAGCATCATTGCAAAGTCTTATTTACTGATTAGTTGCCACTGTTACATACGACATATAACCTCTAAGATATTTTAGTCTGTGTCACATAGTTACCACAGCTATTTTACTATAAAAATACACAGTGCCATACAAATACCAATGCAGATTCTGGATATACTACCAACAAAAGTCATTATATTGCGAGCCAATCAAAAAATTGAACAGAACCCGAAATTTCCCAAACTCTGACATAAGCTGTTTAAACAGTTCAACTCATGCTCAAACACAGCACTACTTGAAAACTGAGCTTAAACAGTAGAAGACAAATTCTCCAAAACCGCAATGAGATACTTATTGCAAACTGTAACAACAGATGGTGCAACTAATTATCTTTTGATATACATGAAGACATATCCATTAATTACATTCCATTGACACCCAGTGATTCTGATATGCCCTTTCATTTAAAGTGACTGCAGTTTCCATGTGGCTTTCATTTGCTACGAGTATCAATAAGACACAGGTCCAATCACTTCGTGTGGCACATATTAATCATCCTTGGCAATACCGGGTACTACAGCTAGTACATAAATATAATTATTGTTCAACAGCAAAAAATTTATGATCTTTATCTGTATATCTTGTCTATTTATGAAGAAGTCATCAGGAAAAACTGATTCTCTAGATTCTTACTTTTATTATTTATTATTTCAAATACAGCCATATAATACTTTCCAACACCACGTAACAATGTTGTAAGTCCTCCTATTCCTTAATCTGTACCATATCCTTTAATTGGCCCACTATAAACCATTCAACAAAAGAAGTGAGATTTCTCATCATGGAGGAACTGTTTGTCACAGCCTATTAGTGGGTACCTGGGTTTTGAACTTTAAATGTGTTGCTGATCCTCTCAGTGGCAGTTGCATACCAATACATTATGACAAATAATTCTTTAGTATTGCAAGCAGTCTTGTTTTTGTTGTGTCAAGACATAAATATATGACTACGATTGACATCATCTTATTTTTAACATAAATTCTTCCAACTTTCTCTTTCCATAGGATCTAACTAGTCACAGAAAAATCTGCATAGGATACTTGTCAGTTACCAAATCTTTTACTTTTATTCTACTTTGCTAATGAATGTGAAAGAACTGGTAGCACACTTCCATACTGCTCTTGTAACTGTGGAAGCAGCTGTGCTACGTAACGTTCAGGAAGCATGTTCCAGTGAGTCCCTAAATATTCAGAGCTGCAGGGAGATCTTCTGAAGCATCTGCTATTTAAAATATTACAACTGACACTTACTGAATGTAATATTTATGTTTATCAACAATCACCAATGTAGGAAAAAACAGATTGCTACTTACCATAAAAAATATACGTAAAGTTGCAGATACTTAAAAGATACTCGCATACATCTTTCAGTCACATCCTTCATCAGTAAAACACACACACACAAATAAAAAAGCAAGCATACTCACGCACACATGACCGCCAACTCCAGCATCTCGGGCTGAGATGTGTGTGCGAAAAGTGCGTGTGCATGTCTCTGTTACTGACAAAACCTCTGGCCAAAAGCTATATGTGAGTGTCTTTTAATGGCGCCTGTCTTTAAGTTGATGTGTCTTTTTTATGGTAAGTAGCAATCTGTCTTTTCCTACATTGTTGATATTCCTACCTGGCGTTCCCATTGTTTGATTTAATATGTATGTTCAACATTTTTACAATTATAAGTTTTGTAATTATTTCTGTCTCATGATAGGTAATTTACTTTTAACTGATAACTAGTATTCATGTACATTTCTGACATCCCTGACTCATAACTGTTATGTTTATTGCCAAAAAGACTCTAGCTATAGGATGTGTACTGTTTACAAAACAGTATATTGAGCAGATGAAAATTAGAAAAATAAAAAGAAATTATTCTAAGCTGGAATAGAACCCTCAAACTTTAGTACTGTACTGCAAAACTCTACCAACTATGTTAACTGGGCAAGCACAGTACTGAATCAAGGTACCTGTCATACATGTGATTAAATTTTTGTCAAATTGAATTATTTGATGTTCTTTTTCTATTATAAATATGAATGGGATTAAGTTTCATTACAGCCATTGTTAGTATGCACAGAACATGCTGTGGCATCCAAGCACATGAATTTGGGTTCTCAGTATGTATGGGTCATATAGTAGGGGCAATCCTCAACTTCTACGGACTATGCCATCAGTCTTGGTAGTCTTGCTGACTATTCACTTCCTTACAGATTAACATCTTTTCAAAACTGGTCCTTCCCTAATTCCAAGGCCCTTCCTGCATGATAACAATCCATTTTACTGAAGATCACATCCAAATCACATTACACATCAAATTAAACAACAAGCAAAACAACTTAACAGTTGCCAGTCTGCCATGTTTAATGTTGTCTTCTATGCATCCTGTGTGTCCATTGTAAATATATTTGTTCTAACATTAAATCCACAATAATCTTTTTCAGGCCTTTGTCTCCCACACTTTACATTGCCCTTTCAAATTATCTGCCCAGTTTTGAGAGTTTGTAATAATAGTCTCCATTTATGACACTAATCTCTGGAAGACTAACCCCTTGAGTGCTGTTGAAGACTTAACTCGTCATGTTCCTCTGCTTCCCAGGGTGCTATTGATGAATTTAAGTGTGGACTACAGTTTTTCTGGGAGCACTACTGGCAAATTAAGTTGGCCCTCCTTGCCATCTGCTGAGTGCTAATTATGAGTACAGTCGTACCATCGTACAGGTATGTGTGTGCTGTTGACAATTTTAACACTTTGACTGCTGGCCACGTAAAAATTACTGTTTCTCAGAATGCTGGCCATATTTATGGTTGTTCAGTATTTATTAAGAAGACTAGCCAACAATGAACACTGATCAAGCCTGTCAACATATCTGGTTTTGCATTTAAAAGTGGGAGAAATTACACACCACCAAATGATGGGGTCAGCTGTCTACCAAAATTTTCTGTCCTGTCAGTTGATGGGATTGGCAGTCAAAATGTTAAGCATAGAGTGGATTTTGTACCTCATATCTCAATAGTTTCTCACAATTCTGGCAGCTAAGTTTTTCTGGGTATTTTGTCTATTGTGGTTTCAGTTTTCTGCAATCAAATTCACTTTACATATTACTATTCATCACAAATGGTATCACAATGTTTTTCTCATCAGCTATATGAAGGGCGAAAGTGAGGGTGAATTATTTGATGTTGACACAAGAAGTAATTCCTTCACAGATTCTGAAAGCAACAGTCTTAACCAGCCCATTAACGTGTTGTAACGACTTAAAGTGTGAACGTGGATTTGGGTTATATCGGCTTATTCCCCCAAACCACCTTCCATTTTTTTATGAGATCTACATCTACATACATACTCCGCAATCCACCAAACAGTGTGTGGCGACTTACTTGGATTCGCAGCCACTCTTCTTTACTGAATAGCCAGCTGCTGGAAACCTTCTTGACTTCTTCTCCATCGAATAATGCTAGGTACAGGAGTTTCTAGACTCTTTCTACTTATGAAATAAGTAGACATACAAACTTTATTTTTTGTCAACTAACAATGTATTTGACCTCCATGCACAATAAAATTTCACTTTCCACATAAATCTCTAACTTCCTGCAAATCTCTCATACAGTCAAACATTAGAAACAAATTGAGTTACAGTTACAAGAAAGTTGGCTTGGATACCATGACCTTTCTTAACATGAATCATAAAATGAGTATTGCCTCTAACAAGGTTGCGTCAAGAGTTTACAAGAGTATTTTTTCAACTGTTCTTGTTTTAATAACAACAGTCAGTGACAAAATAAGCACAGAGCTGCAGATAAACTCCATGGTTCTTCCTTACACACTCACTAAAACATCTATGGATTGCCCAACAGGTACTTGTTGGTGCTGTCCAACCGCCGTGTCTACTTTCTTCCCACGACTGATTTTAAAAACCTGCACACACAAACATGTGACGCTTAGTAGGTAGGATTCTACCATTCCACACTCATATCCAGAATATTGTGTGTTCAAGATGGTAGAAGGCTGAGTGATTCTAAAATATACACAGAAATTCTCGAATCACTACACCATGTCAGCAGGTGTAACACTACAGTCTTGTGTTTCAACAAGAGATGTAATTGACAGTTCATCCATAACCAAAAAATCTGAAAGTCCTTTTTAAAAGCTTTGGAATAAATCACAGTTTAGTGACAAGTTTAACTGGAAATAAAATTGTGCCTGTCCACTTAAAGCATGCATTTGGTGATTTACCTTTGGAGCACTGCTGTCAACTATGGAATGATCCAAGCCCTCTGTCATTCATCACATCATTTTTGACAGAAGATACTGTGCTGACACATACACAAACTTGACGTTCAAAGTGCCCGATTTCTATTTTGTATGTGAAGTAGAGAAAAGTAAAAACAGAGAACACATTGTGTCAGGAGGACAAAAAGAGTCATCTATTCATGATACTGATCAAAACTACCTGGACACCTACCTATTAGTGGACATCAGTATGGGGTGTGTCCACCATTCACCTTTATGACAGATTGAACTCTGTGGGGAACACTTTAAATGAGGTGTCTCAATGCCTATTGAGGAATGGCAGCCCATTCTTCCTCAAGAATCAAAACCAGAGAAAGGTAACAATGCTGGATGCTGGGATCTGGAGTGAAGTCGATATTTAACTCGTTTCAAAGGTGTTTAATTGGGTTCAGGCCAGCCATTTCAGGAATGTTATTGTCCAAAAACCACAGCCTCACAGACAGAGTGCATTGTCATGCTGCTACAAAAACTCATTGTTCTCAAACTCTTCCACTACTGTATGCAGTACACAATGCTATAAAATATGCTCATTTCCTTTCACATTTTGCATGTTACTGAGTGGAATAAGAGGACCCTAACCATGAAATATATCCCCATAAAACAACGCCACCAAAAAGACTCCCAACTGCACACTATCTCAGGTGTCATGACACTTCACTTCCTACTAGAAAAGGAGCCAGTGCTCAAAATCTTCTGAACACGTTTCCTGTTTTGTGTCCGTGCGTCATACAGCAGTTCACTATAGGTGAGAGTTACCCTTCCCTTATTTTACAGATACTTCCACCCAGGAATTTCCATTATTGCTATACATCAGGAATTCTAAGTCTGCTGGATATGATTTCCTAACTATGAATATCCTGAAGTCCTGCATCGAAAACCACTCTGGACCCCTTTCCACTGCAATTAATAGTGTCTTAACAGCAGGAAGTTTTCCTAAACTGTTGAACATATCCCAGGTAACCACAGTTTTCTAGAAAAGTGAAAAATATAGACCAATATCTTGCCTGTCTTCTCAAAGAATGTAGAAAAGATAACAACATAATGAAAAGGACAGTTGCTACTCACCACATAGTGGAGCAGCTGAGTTGCAGAAAGGCACAACGCAAAGAATGTCAGAAAGTTAGCTTTTTGAAGCAGGGTATTATGGGAGAAGCAACCGGGTGGGGGTAATGAGGAGGCTGGGGCAGGGATGGGGAGGGATAGCAGGTTAGGGACCAGGGACAGAAAGTGCTGCTGAGGAGCATGCAGAGATTAGCTGGCGAGTGGGGCAGCTAGGTGCAGACGAGAGTTTAGAGACAGTGGGTGGGGAGGGGGGGGAGTTAGCAGAAAAGGAGAGAAGTAAAAAGATTGGGTGCATTGGTGGAATAGAGGGCTGTGTAGTGCTGGAATGGGAACAGGGAAGGGCTAGATAGGTAAGGACTATGACTAATGGCTGTTGAGGCCCAGAGGGTTACAGGAATGTAGGATATAATGCAGAGAGAGTTTCCACCTGCACATTCCAGAAAAGCTGGTGTTGGTGAGAAGGATCCAGATGACACAGGCTGTGAAGCAGTCATTGAAATGAAGGACATTGTGTTGGGTGGCATGATCAGAAACAGGGTGGTCCAGTTGTTTCTTGGCCACAGTTTGTCGGTGGCCACTCATGCAGAGAGACAGCTTGTGAGTTGTCATGCCCAAGTAGAATGCAGCACAGTGGTTGCAGTTTACCTTGTAGATCACATGACTGGAGTAGGTGGTGGTGGTGGTGGTGGTGGTGGTGGTGGTGGTGGTGGGAAGATGTATGGGACAGATCTTGCATCTAGGTCTGCTACAGGGATATGAGCCATGAGGCAAGGGGTTGGGAGCTGGGGTTGTGTAGGGATGGACATGGATATTGTGTACGTTTGGTGGAATACCACTGTAGGGGAAAGGCAAGGAAAGTGAGTAGGCTTTTTCTCATTTCAGGGCACAACGAGAGGTGGCAAAACCCTGGTGGAGAATTTAATTCAGTTGCTCCTGTCCTGGGTGGTACTGACTCAAGAGGGGAATGTTCCTTTGTGGCCGGACAGAGGGTCTTTGGGAGGTGTTGGGTGACTGGAAAGATAAGGCATGGCAGATCTATTGTTGTACAATGTCAAGAGGGTAATTACAATCTGCAAATGCCACAGTGACACCCCCGATTTATTTCGAGAAGGATCGCTCATCACTATGGATGTGACAGCCACAGGTGGCTAGACTGTACGGAAGGGACTTTTTGGTATGGAATGGGTAACAGCTGTCGAAATGGAGGTATTGCTAGTGGTTGATAGGTTTGATATGGACAGAGG